>NC_134471.1:18756332-18908856 GCF_964194025.1 Convolutriloba macropyga | reverse complement strand
GCTCGATTTTTATGCACCTTTTGGAAGATTGTGCAAACGCACATTACCGATCCTGCTTGTCTTTCCTTTTCCTAGATTTGTAAATTGTACATCTAAATCAATTTCACAATAAGTATATCATGGGATGCAATTTTGATATTTGAGATGATCATTTATGTATGCATAATAGCCTTTCAGGTCCAAAGCTATTATTAAACGTTTATTTTAATGTCCATTCTCTCCACAGTCTGTCGGTTTTTTTTCAGATTCTCTTGGATAACAATCAGGTCTTTCACAATAATAATATCAACAGAGAATGGATCCGAGCATGGAAGCGGCAGTGGAGGCGTCTCTGTTGCAGGCTGCACAAGTGGTAGAACAAAAGCTGGATGATGAGAACCGGCGGCTGGACGAGATGGATGACGATGAACTGGAGCGACTTAGAGAGAAAAGACTGGCTGCCATGAAGAAGAAGCAGGAGTCCAGGATGGAATTCATCCGAATGGGTTAGTGAAACTTAGTAATGGCTCTAAGGCGAAGTTTTCAGCATTTATACTTTGTTTGTCTGTTCGCAATTATTGATCAATTTATATGCGCACTTTTTAGTAAGTTTCCTTGGTTTTTTTAATAGCAGCACGGTGATAGTTGAGGCTATTATAGGCCTTCTCTTTGTTTTTTTTTTTACTATTCAAAGAATTTGCATTGTATTGGGGTGCTGCTTTTTTAAGATCTGTTCTCACATTTCATGATTTTTAAAGTCAAATTGGAGTAGTGATTTTGGTCACGCCGAAACATGAAATGGAGCGAAAAAGCGAGTGTTTTGCTGCGTAAAATTTTTCCGATCGAATTTTTAAGTAGAGTGAGGAAACGGTGTTTGAAGAAAGATTCGCTATGTCGATCGTGATTTTTTTTGTTCATGTGCGGCAATTCGTCTTGGTTTTTTTGATCAAATTTTTTTCTAACTGGTTGTCCCAATCCATTCATAGTCAATTCTAGTTCTAGTTTATAGTTTAGTCAATTGAAATTCTTTGAATTGTCGGCCAGGACTTGTCCTGCTGTTTTGTATTTCGTCGTCAAGTTTTGTTGTTACCACCATATGACGTCACAACCAATTCAAATCTGCTTTTTAAAAATTCATTCATGCTATTTCAACTGAAAGTCGTGCGTGACGTCATTTTCACTCTTATTGGAGCGAGTTTTTTATTCATTTGCCTCATTAAGTTTTTGGTCATACGTGACTTACCTCACTCTCAAAAATGACTTCCTGACTCTGAAACTCACTTTTCTTTACTTTAATTCAGAGAGATAAGGTCAAGTGAGTGCGTGTCATTCTAACTTCCTCACTATGATATATACTTTTTCTTTAATTTAATTCAAAGAAATAAGGTCAAGTGAATGTGTATTACTCTAATTGAAGGTTATTTGGGAACAACTGACAGAAGCAGCAATAAGTTACGCAGATTCGTAATCACAATATAACATCTCAGCATTTAATAAAAAGAAATTTTCTTTTTTGTTTTTAATAGCGTCGAAGCGATAGTGGCTATGTGGCTATTATTGGGGACATCGTGGTTTTTTTAATTCGTCATCTCCATCGATTATTCTTGCGACCAATGACTTTCAATTTCAGTTACTTCTACTGATTTGCAGTTAAAATTTGTGTGCGTGACGTCATTTGTTCTGCTTTTAGGTCAATTTCGTGACTTACTAAAAAAGTGACTTCTGAACTCCTTTAATGAACTTTAAATTTTATGAACATTTACTAGTTAAAGATCAATAGTGTGCATCTAAGTAGTGCCAAACGTATATGCCCTAATTCTGGGTATTAGAGTCTTGGTTTTTGATTTTGAATATTAATTTTGAAAGTGCTCTAAGGCTTTTTCCTTATAGAGGTTATGTATCTCATAAAAATGACAGTTCGAATCTAACCCAAAAAGTTGTGGCCTTTTAATATACTGGTGGTCAATCTGTCTATCTTATTTCTTAGTTGTTTCAATTCCATGGAAGCCAAAAAGCGTCTATTGTGGCTATTTTCCGGCAATCTGCTGGCTATGTTACTATATTTTCGAGACTGCAGATCTATAAAGCTATTGCAGCTATTTTCTGGCAATCTGCCAGCTATGTTGAATTTTTCCTTATCTAAAAATTGCTCACAGAATTTTGAACAGTTGAGCGAATTTATTTTGTCGGCTAGATTTCTTAAGCTGTAGAAATTTGATTAAGAGGTGCAACGGTTAATCGGAGCTAATATTCAACCTCAAGTTTGTATTTTAATGCAAACATAGATACTTTATAGGATAAAAATACACATAGTTAGTACTTAGTGAGATGCGAATCGTTATTTTGTTTCTACCGTGTTCAAATCGGACATATATACAGATTTAGAGCTAGGAACTAATTTGTGGAAAATAAAATGGCGCTGAGCGGTAACATTTCAAGCATGATGAGATTTCTGTTTCTCATTTAGGCCATGGATCGTACCGTGAATACACAGAGCACGATTTCCTGAAAGGTGAAGGCAGCAAAAGCGACAATGTCGTCATCCACTTTTACAGACCAACTACTGAGCGATGCCTAATAGTCGACAGACACTTATCACAAATGGCTTCCAAGTACTACACGGCCAGGTTCTGCAAGATCAACGCGGAGAAAGCCAAGTTCCTCTGTGACCGACTCAAAATCACAGTCATACCTTCCATCGCGTGCTTCGTCAAAAAGTTACACAAAGTTAGTTATTTTCAGGTAGTTTTGATAATCTAGTTAATTGACGCTGGTTGTCAATCATTAGAAACGAAAACGAAAAGTCCTCTGCCTCGGTTTCGAAAATTTCGTAAATAAATTTTAAATAGCTTGTTCCCGCTACTTCGCACAAAATGAGAGTCGAATTGAAAAGAAAATCTCGGAACGTTAGTATTTTATAGACCGACTTTGATATTTGGACCTTTTTGTTTTTGAAGGCACATTGTTTTCACAATTGTAATAATTTATTGATGCAAAAAATATTCTATTCAGCCACTTGTTTTAATGATCATTTTTCCGCAGATTTTTTTCTGATCGCCAAGATAACTTCAAAATTAGAGTTTCAGTTGCATCGATTGGCGTTTTATTCGGAAAAGCACCATATTAAAACCTTTTTTCGTTTAGGACACAATCGTAGGCTTTGAGGACCTCGGAGGTCGAGATGACTTTGAGACAGAAGTTCTCGAGTGGCGACTGGGTCTGAGCAAAGTGATAAACTACGTAGGCGACTGCCAAGGACCAACTGTCAAGTCCGGCTACAGCGGCATCTTCATGCCAGTCAGAAAGAGCGCAATCCGGGGTGGTGGAGACGATGATGATGACGATGAATAAACTTCTACAAGTCCTAGCTAATTTTGCAATGTACAGGCGGACTTGAGGAGCTTTCTGTTAATTAGGGCGCTGGTGTCTTCCAATTTTGACAGATCAGTCCGCCTGTGCATTCAACTAAGCGTGCTGTTGAATGGAAATGCAATTTCAGTTCTGCCTCCCTACATATTTCGCCTTCATCGGTTTTTTGCTAAATGCAGTTTGAATGTAAATATTAATATGATAAATGATCATTGAATTCCTACTATTGTATAGTTTTGTTTTAACTTTAAGAGATGTAAATGGCTCTTTGTCTTAAATTTTTTGCCGAAAATGAAGTGTAAGATAAAGGTACTCAGTGAAACGAACTTTTTTGATGAAAAAAGGGTTTTACAGAGTAGGTCCTTAGTGTTGTGCTGCATGAGGGATACAGACATCAAATTTGGGTCACATCAAGTAAATCCTCAAAATTATCCTACTCTTCCTTGAACGGGTCTCGAAAATGACAGCGTAGCGGTTTTTGCCAGAGTTTTTTGAATTATAATTTCGTGCTCTTTCGTTTGCGGTTCATTCGGATTTCTGTCTAAAATGTATTTGACGTTGAAGATATTCATTTATACCATCCTAATTTTTGAAAGAACGACGGAAAGCGTGCATGCGAGTGCCGATCTGAATTTAATTTAAGCTTGACTAATGGCTCGCATGTGATTTTTTTTACAGCTTTGCTAAGTTGCGCTTAGCTATATTGCGCAATCTTTGTTTTTAACGACTTCAAGATGAGTATCGGGATTATACAGGTTTTTTTGTTCAATACTTAACTTTGACTTTTTTCTTTTCGAACGTTAACTTCTGTTCTGGAACTTTGAATTATGTTATTCACCATTGCACTTTGATAGTAGCTTAATTTCTAATGTGTAGTAATGAGGATTTGTTGGTAATTTTAAGGCGAAATGATCATTTTGAAGGTAAAGCGGTCATTTGAAATTTTGACCACTTAATATTTTCCTTGAGCCCTTTTACACCTACCAGCCTCCCCCCCCCCCACAATCCCATCTACTTGCACCCCTCCTCCACCTATCAAGCTACCCCTCTTCCTGTTTTGTTCACGTGTAATATTTTCAGTTCATTTTCTATATGGGTACAGTATTTGCTGTATGTGCACTCGATACATTTTTGTAACTGTTTTAAAGGGTTGTCAGTCCTTTGCTAAAAAAATTGCTTTCCTAATTCTTGTGATTTTTAATTGGTCTCAAAGGAAATGTGAAGCAATTATTGTAAACGTGTGTCTTTTTACGACTCGAAGAGAAGTGTTGGTATTCAACAGGTTTTTTAGCTGATGAAAGTTTGTTCATGACTTGAACTTTAACTTTTGTTTTCGATCATTGACTTCTGTATTAGATTAGAACGTTGACTTCTGTTTGCAGACACTGGTCATTTACAGTAGATTCCTCATTAATAAATAGTAAGTAGGCGCTGCTGGTGAACTTCAAGTTCGACAAGTCATTTTGAGAAAATTTTTCACCTACCCCCGTCTCCCACCTACCTACCCCTCCTCCCTCCGCCAACTAACTACCCCGCTCCCACATAACTACCCTCACCCTGATCATCAACCACTTGTTCCTGTTCACCTACCAACCACTCCTCCCCCACTATTATTAGGTAACCATTAGGTAATCATAATTTTTTTACTACTTTCGATTTGATGTTTCCGTTTTAGAAAGCACACCGGCTCTTTCTTTGATAGTTTTGATTTAGGGATTATACTGAGTGACTCTTCGTGTGGTGTCAGGTATTCTACCAGTTATGTTTTCTGTATGCAAAATTTTCTTTGCTTCGCGCATTTGCTCTTGAATATTTTTTGACCTCGTGGGTGACTTTCTCACTTTATTTCATCATTTTTGAGTGATCTAAGTTGCTCTCGTTCTGAAATAAAGCTCGTTGGTTACAGCTGTTGTGAGCGAAAGGAAATCAAAGCTTTTGTAGTGGAGTTGTTAAGATGTCAGGCCGCCAACCTGGAGGTCAGGGTTCGAAACGCAGTGTGGAAGAATCTTTGCACCCATAAAACAATTCAGATCTTTTCCGTTTGTGCCCCCAGCTTAGTGGGGGCATATTATTTGCATCACCCAGACGCTCGTGCCTTGTTTTTTCATTATGATTTACTATGTAACTGGCACGCACTCTGTAACTGGGGGCGCATAACGTACTGGGAGGGCACAAACCACAAAGATCCAACATTTCTAAGCAACGCCCCCCTCTAAATCAGATTACCTCCACCTCCAACTAGGAAAGCTTGCTAACGACTTAAAAGTTTGAATGTTGAAGTAGGTATAATAGATTGTTAGCTCTCATCGTTAAATCCACCAGGTCACGTTATCGGTTGTTATCTATATTTTACTTAACATATATCTATCAGCCAGTTCGGGAATCCGACGGCTTTGTTTTTTCTCTGATTTCGATAATTTTATTTTGGATCAATTTGACTTCAAATAATTCCAAATCCTTGGCTTTATGAGGTTCGCTTGATCTAACGTTTTTTCGCATTCATATTTTTCAGCAACCGAATTCAGTTAGAGACATCAGTTAAAGGCTAGAAAAACAAATCAAACAGTCGACTAACAATGACTTACGAGATTTCGAGAAATCGGTTTTTGAAGAGAGAAAGTTCAGTAAGATTCAAAAATATCTGAAGTGCATCAGGAAGACTGCCTTGAAACCACCAACAGTGAAATTAAATGATGTGGAGACGTCCGTTAACAAAGAAAAGGCTGAACTATTCACTCGGTATTTCATTTCAGTATTTAGCAAGTGTGAAAAAGTAACAACTACGAATACTAATGAAAGTTTAAATCAACTGACATGTAGCGAAAAACAAATGGCGATATTTTATGTGATCTAAATCCAGACAAGTCCACCGGACCAGATCGAATTGGGAACCTCATTTTAAAGAAATGCCACAAAACTTTGTGTAAATCAATGAAATTACTCTTCCAGACATGCATGAACAAACAGTGGTTTCCTACATATTGGAAAATACGCCAGGTAACGCCAATATTTAAAGAAAGTAGTAAGGCTGATGTGACATGTTATCGGCCAATAAGTATCCTCTGCTGTTCTTCAAAAGTTTTCGAGAAACTAATTTTTGACAAAATTTACTACTTTTTTGAAAGAAAGTTGCACCCAAGTCAGTACGGTTTTAGGAAGCAACCATCTGCCACACTTCAGTTAATCACTTTTCTAGATCAAATTTTTGAATACAACGATCTTGAAGAAACTAGAGAATTAAGTGTACTGTATCTTGATTTTGCCAAAGCCTTTGACACTGTTTCGCATGTCGCCTTACTTGAAAAATTGAAATTTCTTGGAATTGGTGGAAGCATATGGGGACTAATAAACTCGTATCTCTCAAACAGAAAGCGATTTGTTCAAATAAATGGCCAAAAGTCTTTCCTCCAAAATTTCACAAGCGGTGTACCCCAGGGGTCAATTCTTGGGCCGCTTCTATTTCTCGTGTTCATCAATGACTATCCCGAAATGATGGAAGAAGTTGAAAGCTACGGTTACGCTGATGATTTTAAAGCGATAGCGCGAAACCAAAATGACATGAATAAGGCAACAGAAGCTATTCAGAAATGGCTTGAGACCAACAAAATGAAACTAAATACAAAGAAATCTCATATACTTAACATAAAAGGGAGCATCAAGGCAAAAATTGGCGAGACAGATCTCGAATCAGTCTCAACGTGATCTGGGACTCATTATTCAGCAAAACTTATGCCTCTCAAACGTGGCTACCAAGTAGAAGTAACCTGCACGAATTTGAAAAAGTCCAACACCATGCAACGAAATGGATACTCAACTCAAATCAGAGCTACAGGAATGGCTTAGTGACCTTAAAACTGTTACCACTGAGTCTCTATGTAGAAATGCGCGATCTTTTGCTTCTATTATCCATTATTCGAGGGGATTATGGTGTTGTTATTAACGATATTGAAAAAGCAGTAGAAACAACACGTCAGACTGAACGGGGTGAATATCGAATTACAAAAGCAAGAATTAACAAAACTAACAATAACGTTTTTAGGAGATCGAAATTGCTCTTCAACTACGTTTCTAGAGTTGCGAATGATTATGGAACGACCGTAAACATAATTACCTTACAGAAAATGTACTGGAATTTTTTCACAAATTATTATGTGGAAGAGAATAAATTCACATGGAGAAGGATTTGCAGATGTGGAAACTGCAACATACTAAAGAAGATAAAACTGATCTGAACTGTAAATTGGGTGGAAACCCAAGAGTCTTACTCTAAATCCTGCACTACTACTACTACTACTTCTACTACTACTACTACTACATTTTTCATTAAATTTCGAATGAAAAATGCACGTATAATGAGCATTGTCTATGCTTTATCAACATCGGAATTGAGCATCGCTTGTTCCGTGTGAATTCGCTCGATTTGAGTAGGGTCCTGTAGTTCATATGAATATTACTCAATGCGCTAAAATACTAACGACTCATCAACTGCGCAAATAAGAAGAGGGTATTGTTAGTCTTGCTCGTATAGATTTGGCTCGATATAAATCTAACCAAATACTTTAAAACGAGCATTAAATGCAGAACAATACAATTCGCCAATAATCTAAGGGTTATTACCGATCTAAGAAAAGTTTGTAACACATTGTTCCAACGTTTCAAAGGAATTTTAGAATCTATTTTTCATTTCATCTTTCATTCTCAAGTCGAAATTCAATTTTTAAGAATTTTCGTCATGATTCAAGGTTGGTGGAACCATATAAAAGCAATTTATTTTCCAATTCAAAAATGAATAAATTAAACTAGAATAAACTATTAATTAATTAGAATAAACTATGAAAGAAATCTCCATACTTTGCCTTCAATTATCTCATAAAAGAGTTCCAAACTAAATAAAACTAAGAATTTCACTAAATCGAAATTCTACGAAATATTCAGAAAACTAGTTAGAAAAAGACAGAAGTTCAACTTAAATGGCAGTAATGATAGCATGAAGCTTTAGTTCAGACTCTGTGTGACACCAGATGGGGTAGAATTGGGTTCTAGTAAAATAGATCCGATTACAGGTCAGGGCTGTATTTTTCAGATCTGTGTTGTCTTCGGCGTTTATGTGAGTTTGTTTTTTGATGGACATATTGTGAGTGATGTCTTACTCTGTAGAGCTATGGCTGTTCGATCTCTCGAATGGAATGGCTAAACAACTATCACCTGCTTTTGTGGGAAGGGAGATCGAAGGAATATGGCACACCAGTGTTATCGTGTATGGAAAGGTATGTGTTCTCTGTAAGATTATGCTAGATATAAAGATCTTTTGTCGTAATCTATCATCTACTGAGCGGTTCTAACTAGCTAATGTACCAAAAAGGTTCCAAAAAGCAACGTAAAGCATGTGTTGTGCTCAAGCAAGATTTCCGCTCAGTAAAATTGATTCGCGCAGTAAGTGAAAAAGCATGAAATTTTAGAAAAATAAGTTTTAATAAACAGTATTAAATTTAAAAATTATTAAATCTGAAATATGAAAAGTAATTATTAGGTTTAAAAAATATTAGATGTAGGTTAATTTGAAAGATCGAGTAATTACGAAAAAAAGTGAATTTTCAAGATCTTATCTTCCAACAAGATAACGCTGATGTGTGCATAAATGAAAGATGGACAGCAATTTGTTGAAGGAAAACTGGAATTGAAGAAAAGCTGGAAGTATGTGAATGGCCGGCATATTTTGTCGCAGTTGTTACGTAAACAGATTTAGTTAACAAAACAAGCATAAATGTTCTATTACACCCTCAAAAGAGCTAATGGCGTTTGAAAATGTTTTGTTTAGTTTTTAACCGTTTTTGAAAAATCTGACAGTGCTCGTGTGTTTTGGTATCCTTTTATATGTTATTAGCAGGGTTTATTAATGTTGATTGTGACAGTAGTTATTTTCTCAAGTTTTATTGAAGCATTTTTTTAAGGAAAAAATCATAAATTTAAGGTATGCTTGGTTGGGGAACTCATGGTTAAAATCAGTTCTAAGTTCAGTCGATTCTCAGAAATTTTTATTACGATCAGATTGAGGCATTATTTTCCAAAAGCCAAAAGAAGATTTTATTGACGCAAAATGACTCATTTTCCAAAAGATTTATTGTTCCGACCCAGAGCATGGGAGGAACTATATGCTCACCTGTTTTTTGATCAGTCTGTTCTTACCAATTGACATTTGACATAGAGACAGGTTAGTGGTATCACGAAAGCGCGTACAGTGCTGAATAGTTGAACATTTGCTAGAATGTCCGATATTTTGATAAATTAGCTTTCCTACAAATTTGGGTGAATCAGACATTCGAAGAGCGTTTGCTACTGGTTTCCGCAAACATCTTTATACAGTATTTTTTTAGCTTGGGGGATCCAAACGAAATGTCTTCAAAACGCATCCTGTTTTCATCCTAAGTGCTCGACTGCGCATTTGCTAGTTTTTATGCGGTTCAGTCAATCTATCACTGAGACTTTTTTGAATCCAATAACCGGAAGGCATTACTTTTTAATCTGCTATCTTTTAAATTTGGCAAGAAAAAACTTTTTGAAGGATAGCTGGCAGATCAAAAAATTTTTGGAAATTTGATGTATGGAAACCTCTATAATGAAAATTTTATCGTAAGTGACAAAATAAAAAGACGACGAGTTTAAAGCCGTAGAGCATTTTTCACTGTTGCTGTTGAAGATTTTTTGAGATTTTTTTAATTGACGATTTGTAGATATGACGACTGAATGAAAGCAAATTATTTAGGGATTAACGTAGTTACATAAGTATTTCATGGGGACTGTTTGATATGTAATAGCAAATTCAAGTTGAATGCAATTATGCATTCCCAAGCCAACGCGGATCCTGAGAATTCTTCATCAAAATCATGTGTTTAGCAGAATAAGAAAGAAAACAAAAGACTGATACCTCATCCAGATTGTTTGCTGGAATCAGTGCATTCATAAAATTCGAGGCTGAACATTATAGGGGTGTCAAGGTTGCTTTGTTGTTTACAGGAGCACTTTTATGGATCCGAGGGCATTTGCTACGAGACCCCGGGCAGCACTCTAGTGGGCACTAACACGTACAAGAGATTCCCAATGGGCGAAACAGCCATACCTCCTGAAGTCTTCTACGATTACTTAAAACAACTGGGGTAAATGTGTAAAAATTAGTTTTTTTTCTGAAAACTTATACAACTGATCAGTCTCCGTGTTTGATTTCGAGTGAATCTAATGTTAATTAGTGTTCAGTACGTTTAAAGCAGAGAGGGAATGCACCAATATAAATTGTAGTCTGACAAAAGGCAGAAATAGATAGACTTTGAACGCTAATGAGATTTCTTGATAATTAGGCTTTCACCATATTTGCATTTTTATCAAAACGGTTTTGTCATTTTTCGACAACTGAACGAGATAACGTTTGATAATAATAAATAATATAAATAATTCGTTTCTGCTCAATCGCAGTGGAGCAGCATTAGGCTTTCAATCTGCATTAACAGTAGCCTGTTCTCAGCTGTCCTTTTTGAATTATTCCCCACATCTCACTGTTCATTTTGTGAGCATGAATGCTCTTTTTTGGTGACTATGGCCACTTTTTTGGGGTCTGAAGCTTTCACGTGGTACCATGATTGCAGCCAACATTGGTCAGGCTATGGTCAACCTGGAGCTATGGTTAAGTAAGAGCTCATCCTCACAGAGATAGCTTCACGAAGGCAGGGGATCGAACTATCGATCATTGGCGTGTCAATCACACACCTTACCTCTCGGCTATCACGCCACGAATTATAAGCACGAATGTTGCTCTCATTAGCGCTGGGATTGACAATCAGATGTCCAGAGTACTAAAATCAAAAGAAGTTGATAATTGTGCTAATTTGCAGCATATCTCAGCTTTTGATTCTCCGAGGTCCATGTTTTACTGGTAATCAGGGGCTAGAGCTATGTCAATTGAGCCTTGCATTGCGCATCTGTGAGTCCGCCTTGACCTTTTGAAAGTATCGAGTGATCTGATATGCTTTTGGTGCATAACCTTAATTGATTCTGCTGTTGAGAATTGACAGAATGTGCGGATGGTCTACTCTTATGACCTTCATATCATCGGAAGCAATTTTCAACCAGCTTCAGTAAAATTAATGCATGGTCGTAATCGGCGTTCATAGTGAGAATCGATAGTGGTTAATTGATTCTGTACGGAGAGTGAAATTTTTACCTATTCGGGTTTTTCAGTTTGTAGAGACTGCCGATTCCAATAAATGTGGCGTGGGTCCTGAAAAAGTAGCAAAAATATGTGCAACTGAGCCTCTATTATCACGAGTGTTCCATTAAGGCCATGTGTCGTTTATTACAATTCAAAGAATTTGACTTCTATTGGGGCGCTGTCTTTTTTTAAGATCTGTTCACACATTTTCATGATTTTTGAAGTCAAATTGGAGTAGTGATTTTGGTCACATCGAAACAGGAAATGGAGCGAAAAGCGAGTGGTTTTGCGGCGTGAAATTTTATCGCTCTTATTTTAAAGTAGAGTGAGAAAACGGTGTTTGAACAAAAATTCGCTTTCTCGCTAGTGGTTTTTTGTTCACATGCGGCAATTTCACTTTGATTTTTACTGTTTTTTCGATTTTTTTTGGGTCAGGTTTTTTCTAAATGGTTTTCCCAATCCATTAGTAGCTCATTCTAGGCCTAGTTTTTTGTGTGAACCAAATTTTCATTTCTCGCTAGTGGTGTTTTGTTCACATGCGGCATTTTGACACCGATTTTTTGTTTTTTTTTATCTGATTTTTTTTTTAGAAGTGGTTTTCCCAATTCACTCATAGTCCGTTATAAGTCGTTTATTGTTTAGTCAATGAAAATTCGTTGAATTGTACGCCAGGACTTGTCCTGCTATGTTTTTTTTTCAGGTAAATTCAAGAATTTTGCGCTATATTTCATCCGCGTCAATTCTGCAATCTTTGGGTTAACTTTTTAGTATATATTATAACTCTCCTTTCTTTTTGTGCAAATGTGCGTTCGTTTTAATATGTCTCAGGAAGATACTTGTTCAAATTGTTTATCGGGGAGTTGTTTTTTATGATAATTATGGGATGCGGGGGTACGATATAACTTCTTTTTGCTCCAGGATTCAGTTCAAACGACAAAATGATTTAACCGAGCATCCAGAAATAATAATAATAAGAGCAACGTACTGAATATCTTTATATATTCAAACTGTAGATTTCAGCCAAATAGATTTTTAATTGCTCTCGAATCGAAGTTTGAAGCAATTATTGTAAACGTGTTGGTCTTTTTTATGCAAAATCTTCGTTCGACCTTTTCGAGTGACTTTTAAGCCCTTGACTTTTTTTTTCGTTTTGCGTGTTCGAAATCTCTCTCATTAGTAATTTGACTGAAGCAGGCTGCAATATAGTAGAGCTCCCACTAGTTGTTTGAGAGCAATTCTTCTGACGTTAGTCGGGTTATGTTCTCATAAAGAGATTCGTAATGTTAATGCTTTAGTGATACCCAATTTTCTGGCGACAAGTACAAGCTGTTTGAGCACAACTGCAACAACTTTTCAAGCGAAATTTGCACATTCCTAATTGGCAAACCAATCCCAGAGTTTATTACCAACCTGCCCAATGAAGTGCTTCAGACTCCTTTTGGCCAGATGATAAAACCCATGTTGGAATCCATGCAGCCTCAAGTATCTTCACAACATTCACACAATCAAACGTCACGATTTCAATGATAATTTGTCAATTTAGCCACATTGAGGATGGTTATTAACAATATACTTAGAATAATTCAAATATAAGGAACGAATTTTGAAGTCATTCCATTGTCGTGGATCCCTATGTTATGCGGCCCCTGAACATATTAGCAATGTTCTAGTGAAAGTTAAATTATATCTAAAACTCCTCTGTGCGCTTCCAAGGAAAAGATCCGGCTTGATTTTTCATTGGTTTCAGATATAGAAATGAGAAAATATACTGCGACTGTAAATATAATATATATTTCAGTTTTTAAAGCGATTTAAGTCTATGTTAATTCCAAAAGAATGATTGAGGTTAAAAACCATCCATTCAGTGGTGCTTGAAATTTAATTTCGATTTTAAATGTTATCACTTATTGAAAGCTCTGGTAGTTCGAACATAAATTTTTCAACCAAGATTCTCTTACCCAACAGCAACTTCAATAGGGAAACCTTTTTTATTTTTAGTTATTTTATTTTTGGTCTTGTAAAAGATTTGAATTTAGTGTTGACAATGGCCTACTGTCAGATAATTTCATAACTTAACAGGTATTTATTCACCTCCCATTCATTTAACCTCGCAAGTTACTCAACCCAAAATACGTTTAACATCTAAATCTTTTTCTCTGTTTCGGCGTTCACACGGACTAATAGCAAAGTTTATGTTCAAAGGAGTTGAAAAACACAAAACTTTTAACCTTCATGAACGAGTCTCTAAACGGCATGCTTTTGTTTGAAATCACAGACTAATGACGAGACAATTCAATAGTTTCACGCCTTTGATCGAAAAGGAGCACTTGAAAAGTGTGATCTTTTATGTGGCACTTTATGAAGCATAAACGAGCGAAACAAAAGAAAATTGAATTTTGTGTTTATCCAAGAATTTAGTGGAATTCAGATTGATATATATTTTTGATAGTAGCTAAGGTGTGCAAATTTTTTAACTGAATTTTGCGAAATTGTGTTTGCAATTAGGGTTACCATTGAGGTCAAATTCGTTAACGAGTTAGGATATGATGTATCGACGTAAATCCGTAAGGACAATTGTAGGGCGCCTCATCAAAAAATATCATTATCGATTTCAAACTTATTGCGGACTCTCAGTTGCCTTAGTTGTCCTGGTAATGGCAATGCCCTCTACGGCTGCTTCTTTGATTGACGACTTTATAAGGGTTATGGTAGAAGTGTTCAACAGCGGACACTTGATATATTTTGACTGAAAATATAAACAAAGATCGTCTATTTTTCAATAAATAACATCGTTTTTCGGTGATAAGCTAAAATGTCCGTACGCTGGCGAAAATTAAGAATTGGCCATAACTGTTATAAAAAATAACTGTTTGCAAATGAAAATCTCTGAAATTTATGATACGCTCAAGCTTCTGCTTTCGCTGCAAATTGTCAGACTCTTTAAACATAGCCGGTATACTGAATTGATGGTCCGCCGGTTCATACGTTGACACCCTCTGTATATTCTTTATTAAATGCTGAGATGTATGTATTAAAATGGGTTTCGACGGCAAATCGTACTGTGTCAAGAGAACTTCTCTTACTGTGGAGGCTACGGCTTCTAAGGGCGTTAAATTTTACAAAATCTGATCATTATATTTTTGATGGGCCTGGTTTTTATTAAAATTTGTGATTGTCCTACGCGAATACGTTGGCTATCTTATGTAAATGCATAATGCGGCACTTTTAACCCTGATATTTGGAGCACTGCCAGGCAGTAGTATAATTGCTTACTGTTTTAATGTAAAAGTCATGGACTCCTACTACCAATTTGTCCCTGCTTTTGGAAATGGTTCTCGATATCGGCAGTTATCATGCTGATTTCACGATGCAATGACATAAGAAGAGGTTACTGTTCAGTTACCTTTAATTGTCCTACTTTTCATAACCTGATGCGATTAGTTACCCCGATTTGATGAGATAAATAATCCTCTAATTTGTTATTTTATTATTTCTATTATTTGTGTGCTAGGTTTGACTTTGTTTTCCTGACAATTGTGCCATTAATTTACAATTCAAATTGTGGTGAAATGAGGTGTTTTTGTCCAATTTAGTCATCACCCCGATTTTAATCTCCATTTACGATGTTAGTAGAGTTAGTTTAGACGTAGTTATCATCAATTATAGCAATCTTAACATTCGAGAGAAATAATTTAGGGTTGAATTATTGCGCGTTTTAATAGTACA
The DNA here is from genome assembly GCF_964194025.1 of Convolutriloba macropyga. Lineage (NCBI taxonomy): Eukaryota > Metazoa > Xenacoelomorpha > Acoela > Convolutidae > Convolutriloba > Convolutriloba macropyga. The sequence goes on along the minus strand of NC_134471.1, from coordinate 18,893,582 downwards.
GGAGTTAAAATTCGCGATTAAAACGTTGAGGTTAGAAGAATAAGGGCTATAAGGAACAATAGGGTGATGTCAAATTGGTTTCGGAATAAACAAGGAGGATCGGTAACTATCTGAGCTCGTCAGACCCGTCAGATTTTAAACCGTATGCAAAATTTGAAGACTTGAGTTTCTTTAACCTCGTTGTGCAGCCTCATTTAAGTTCGTCTAAAAATTATAAATAAATATAAAAAAGAACCAAAGACTACATCCCGAGTCAAGGTCCCAGTTTTATGTCCAGACAACATGGCGTCTGGGGTGGGGAATAAACATTGGCCATTTTATAAATGGTCTGGAAGAATTTTTGTTGTCTGGAAATTGTCTGACAATAAGACTGGGAGGTCTTGTCATAGGCCTGCTAGGTCTGATCATAAGACTGGAATTTGTCTGGACATAAGTATGGAATTTCTGGCCATAGTTCATCAACTTGTCTGCGAATAAGTCTGATCATCAGTCCGGAGACTGTCTGGAAAGTCTGGTCATAGTTCTGCAACTTGTCTGCGAATATGTCTGATCATGAGTCCCGATACTTATACATGAGTTCTGAACATAAGTCTAGAATTCGTCTTGACTATCTATGTCCTAGATAAAAACTGTTTTGAAGCGGAAAAATTTATTACTTTAAAGTTTTTACGGAACATAAATTTTAGTTTAAGAGACTAAAAATGAACAGCATTTAAACCAAACAATTTAGAAACAATCGTAAATAGAGCAATCCTGGATTTTAACAGCAATTAAAGATCACAAATCAATCATGCTCAAAATGTTTCGGAAGTGTTATCAAATGCATTTTCCTATCGAAAATTAGACAAAACATTTTGTTCTTAACAGAATCGATTTGAAAACTCAGATTGCTCAGAGTCACTGACAATATAAGCAAACACTGGAGGCAGAACTTTGTTGAATTCAATCGGCAGCTCTGAATGATGCAACAGTTTTAAAATTTTCACAACATTGAGGCGTAAAGTTTGACAGAACATGGTGCCATCGCGTTCAAAAAAGAATAAATTTTCCTCAACACAAGCGTATCATTCTCTCTTAATTGTACGAAACAATCTGAATTTCTATTTCTACTATACGCGGCGGAGTCCAGATACAATTATCCTTAAACCGATAAAAAAAACTCTTGCGTTACTGTTTCTTTTGACAAAGCTCTGAACTTCAGCAGTTTGATGGAGAAAGACAAAAGAACTGTGATTAAAATTTGCAGGAACTTGAAATGTTTTGAAGAACTGAGAGAACCTATCGTCCTTCTTTGCAAACTTGCCAATTAATTTGGACCGCAAAAACCTTTCTGTCATCACTTGACATTTATTTACTGTTCCTGTTAGTGGAGAAATTAGAAGGTGATTATCGGACTCGAACATTGCAGCGGATGTGCAAAAGAGGAGTCACACATTTTTGATTTGCCATTGCAAATGCCGGATTAAGTGAAAATTGATAGACTCGAACCTTTGACTTTTGTCTGACATGCTTACGAAAAAGGTCATGATAATTTTTGCAAATAACTTGTCGTGGGCGGAGCTTTCCTACATACACCTAAGGCAAAAGACAAATTTTCTAATGTGTTCTTGGTCTGATAATTTCTCCTCGCCGCCAATGAACGGAGGCAAGACAGCTGGTAGAATGCAGAGCAAGTGACATTTTAACTCATTGGCCTTGAAGTTTTTTAGCAGTTCAAGAGATCTCACTGATCTTTTAATTTCTTTCGGCAAATAAATTTTCTGCAAACTCTTATTAAGTGCAGGCTTCCGATCATTTGTAATAGAATTGTAGGGATATGAGATCAAATCTTTACCTACGCCCAGAAAAATTTGATGCACCGTATCAATTGGTGACGTTAATGGTTGATGTGGAATCAAATGAAAAATTTTGCTGAAACCCTTAACCCCCTGAGTAAGAATTTTGCAATCACCAGCGTTTTCTGCTTTTAGCTCTTCTATGCTGCCACTCTTTAATGCTTTTAAATTGACATGATGAGACTCATAGGACATTCCTCACATTGGACATCATGCGGATAAAATTATGCGCCCGTTGTGTGGTAACCCCTTTGTGTACACATGGTACATCCATAATAACCGTTGTTGCTTCATATTCAGCATTTTTGCCTTTGCAATAAGACCCGTAACCAACAAAATAGGTTTGAAATCGATTTTAAAAACTTCATCATTTATCGTTATTCTTTCAGTTACCGATAGCTCAGTTTGAATAGACGACCAAACGTAATCAAAATTGGGTTGCCCAATTCCAACATAGAGAGACGCAAGTGTAATGTTTTTGAACATCTGCCTTTTCCTCGGAGGCAAATCAGCAATGGCAATGAAAACCGGCCATGCCGAGCACGGTGGCAATTTGCAGACTAAAGCGCCATCAATATTGTTAATAAGTCGAATATTAAGATGACTGTCAACAAGTTTTAGGTCCGGCATTTTTATATCAAGATCTGGGGATTTTTGCGAAGCATATCACAGAATTTCTAAAGAAAAAATTGGCTGCCACAATTTCAACTAGAAGGGGCCGAAATTTGAGAAAAATTAGTTAGCCTTCTTGAACAATTTTTGGATGCTGATACTTTGAACACTCATCACGCAAAAAATTTCTTACAGACCATGGGCTGAAACTTTGATTGCTGAATAAGACCTGATCTCGTTTAAGGAGGTCATGAAGCAACTCATCCGATCCATTATGCACTGACACTATTGATACAAGCGACATAAACAAAGCTGAAGCCCTGAAATGTTGTAAGCCTTGTATGCGTTCCAAACTATTGGCCACATTTTTTGTCTCGCCTTCAGATTCAGAAGAGCTGCTGTTTATTTCCTCCTTTTCATCAAAATAAGAAAAAAAAAACCAGCTCGCCTTCACTGTCATTATCTGAATCTCTCTCAGTGGTGCTTTCACAAACTTCTAAGCGATTGCCCTGAACAATTTCAGAAAAACTTTGTTGAATTCCGCTATTGTGTTGAGTATTCTCTTCGGTGCAATCAGCCGGATCTGAAGTTCCGCTGATGTTTGAGGACTCGTCATAGAAATAGAGCAAGTCTGTAAGTTCTGATTGCAAAAAATTTGAATCTTGAAATTTTATCCTCGGTCTTTGTACTGCTTCCTTTTTCCGGCACAATATGTATGTTCTACTGCTTTCTAATTCTTGGTCTGTATTTTCATGTTTCGCGGTATGTGGGCATAAACAAAATCTGTTACCCGGTCCGAAAGCGTCGTTTTCATAAAAAATCGTCATTTCCTCGTTGGGTTTAATTTGCCGGAGAGTTCTTAGTCTGACAGCAGTTCTTCCTTTGAATCCATTTGACATGTAGTATTCACAATTTGGATCACAACTGTGGCTTGCCCAGCGCGCAATTCTGATAAGCAGCCTGTCTCCAGTCAGGACTGATATATCATCTACAGTTGATCGGGTTCCAATTTTTGGAAGTAGGTCCACAGTGTGTTTCAGTTCCACCCCCTGAGGGAAAGTTTGCTTGGAGCGATTCATCAGACAGAAGCCACCATACGAATCTGGTTCCAAACTAAAGCCAAACTTTAGGGCGTTCTCGTAGATTTCTTCCACATCATTGAACAGTTTCTTCAACTTGGCGTTTGATTCTAAGCGCTCAATTAATTCACTCTCACTCTAAAATACAATCAAACTCATGGGATCTCTTTCGAATTTTGACAAAAGTCTCGACGCAATACTGCCATCAACTTGAGCGAAAAGTTCACACCAAAGCATTTTCGAATTTTACGTTACTTTCACATGCTCTTAAAACAAACGAAAAATCATCATACCGTGAACCATGGTCATTCAAATGCAAATCGCCCCAGAAAGATCCAAGTTTCATTGTTAGTGGCTGGAAAAATTGGACTAACAAATTTGTAACAAACAAAGTTTAACTTTGGCCGCTCAATTTGTTTAATTTCTATCAATACAAGGTCTCAAAATGTTTTTTGAAATTCGCAAAATTTTATAGAACTAACTATTTCTGGCTCTGAACAAGTAATCGGGAAAAAGAGTAATAAATGAACTCGTTCAAATTAACCAATTTTTATTCGGAATGAATTTGCTTTAATGCTGGATGTTTATTGATAAAGCAATTTTTCATCAATCACAGGCAAACCTTCCCAGACTGATTTGAAAACACTGCTTTAAAACAATGAGATCCCCATAAGTTTTATATGAAAAAAGATTACAGGATTAACTCAGAATGCTCATCCGAACGTTGGCACTATAAAACATGTATTTTTAAAATCTTTTCATCCTCAGAAAACGAACAAAAGGAGACATGAAAAACTAGCATTCTAAAATTGCAAAATAAACATAGCATTATAATGAACAAAGCAAACTAAATTAAAAGCTAGGTCGAGATAAATAGCACGAGAAAAAGACAAACTGCTCACACAATGTTTCACCATCTCTGAAAGCTAACGACTTTTAATCACTCCGTCAAAGTAAAATTTTTAAAGAAATAACTATTCAAGGCTCTAATCAAGTAATCAGGAAAAAAGAGTAATAAGTGAGCCTGTTCAAACTAGCAAATCTTTATTTGGAAACAAAAAAAATCGCTTGAAATCTTGATGGTTAGTGATAAAGCAATTTTTCATCAATCGCAGGCAAACCGCCCCAGATTGATTAGAAAACACTGCTTTGAAACTATTAGAGGCCCCTAAGTTTTTTATGAAAAAAAATACAGGATGCATTCCAACGTTGCCACTATAAAAAATGTATCTTTAAAATCTTTTCATCCTCAGAAAACGAACAAAAGGAGTAATGAAAAAGCTAGCGCTTTAAATATGAAAAATATACATAGCATTAGAACGAACGAATTGAAAGCTAGGTCGAGATTAATAGCACGAAAAGACACAAACTGCTCACAAAATGTTTCACAAATTCTGAAAGCTAATGACTTATTCTTTCCATCAAAGTAAAAAAGCTCCTGTGAATGGCATAGTTCAGTTAAATTACAATCTGCTTAGTTTGTATATCAATGAAATTATCAAAATAATGTAAATTGAAAATTCTGTGGTGAACAAAAGATGCAAAAATCTGCGAAGAACAAAACCTCAGTAATTTATTTTACAAGGTACCAATTATGAATTAATAGGCAAAGACCAGCAACTGATATATAAGCGATATAAAATCTGATGTATAAATTTTGTAACAGAACAAAACTCACAATCAACACATCGTTTGAGTCCCTGCAAAACTCAAAATGTTGAACTGCGTTGAGAAATAATTATCCCAGGCATTGTTGGATTTCTTGGGCCTCACACAGTATTTACCGCTTTTTCTCAATTCTCTGACGCGCACTATGTCCTGCTTTATTTGCAGCTTTCTTTGCCTTCGCTATGGCGTTAGGGAATTTATTGCGAGGGAGTTTCTTTGCACAGCTCCTATAAATAATCTCAATTAGGAAAATCAAAATTAGTAAAATGAATATTTGTTTGGTAATACCAAAGCTTGCGTCAAATAAAAACAAAAATTAAAATGCAAAAAGACAACTTCAAGTCACCAAAAAAGAAAAACAAAAAAATTCCAACCAACATTGTTTGTGGAGGTTGATTTATGATTTTCGTAAAAAGTGATTAGAGAATCTTTCTTGATCCAGCTAATTCTCAAAGCCTTGAGAAAAGAAGCAATCAGATATGAAACAATACTTCGGCCGTGACACCGGTCCTCTGTCGGTTTTGTTGAACCTGTTAGGTAGCAGCATTTTATATGCTAAACCATCATTGCCAAATTTGAACACTCAGAGCTCGCCCATATGCAGCAGGGACCGACCCCAGATATATCACGTCCAAATTGGCGCCATTTGGTGCAAACTGCACAGGTGGATTTTCCTCCACTTGTTCTAAGATTGTCGGATCTATTTGTACAATTCAGGGGGTGTTCGAATATGCAACTGTCTCAAAAACTGTTCTCCACACGCTTCAGCGATTCGGAAGACTAAAAAACTTCAGATTTTTTTTTAAAAAATTTAACTATGAAAACTTATGGTAAAAACTGAGATAAATGAAATTTTCAGTCAGAGTGGATCGACCTTATCCAACCAAAAAAGATTTCCAAAAACACGAACGGGCTGAAGAAATTAACAAACGTACAATTTTTTGCAATTTTGATTGAATGCCGATCATTATGCTGTGATTGCTCGTTCCCATCTCCTGCAATGACAATAGCATAGCATGCACTCGTTTTTTATTTTCGGCAAGCATATCGCCAAGTGTCTTGTGCTCGTCGCAACTTTAAAAAACAATTGCAACCCTATATCTTGCTATTTTCAATTCGTTTGCCCTAAACGTTTTATCATTAAATTAGACTCCACTAACACAGCAAAAAACCTAACCTGAACCTCTGTAGCGTTATTTCCGCGTGGTGATTGCTTTGAGGATCAAGCTGAGAAGAGAAATCTTCACTGATTATTGAAGGTCTAAAACTTTCATTAACTGTATGCCGGGCTTTGCTATGACCTCATAGTCATCCGGGTGAAGCTTAAATCTATCAATCAACCCCGATGCCAGCTAAATTGGTTTGCCGGAATAAACAAATTTTTTGTTGGTAAGCAGCCGGAATAAACAAATGAATATTGATAGAAAAATTGCTCTTAATAGAAAAATACCGCGCGATTCTAAGAAAAATTTGCTGCAAAAGATTGCGTTCACGTTTCAATTGAAAGAAAAACTCCTCTTACAAATGTTTCTCTAGAAGAGATTATCATTTTTCACAGTCAAACCGCCCCAGAAAGACAAAAAGAACAATTTAACCATACGGCAGGCTCTTTTCACAACGCTTATAAGCACCCAAACGTTAATTAAACAAGGCTACCTCAATAAAGGTTGTTTTATTTTTGCTTATTCACATCTAAACGAACCACACTAGTCATCACTAAATTATTTTCAAATCAAAATGTTTTACATTAACACTCTGTATAATCTGCACAGTAGTTTTTAAAAATAATCAATCAAAGTGCAGTAGGAGATTATTGGATCATGCGGCTGAGAAGTTTATTGGATCTTCAGGCTGAGAAGAGAAATCTTCACTCATTATTGAAGGTCTAAAACTTTCATTAACTGTATGCCGGGCTTTGCTATGACCTCATAGTGATCCGGGACAAGCTTAAATCTATATCAATCAATCCCGATGCCAGCTAAATTAGTTTTCAGTTTGTTGGTAAGCAGACGATTAAACAAATGAATATTGATAGAAAAATTCTCTTAATAGAAAAATACCGCGCGATTCTAAGAAAAGAAAAATTTGCTGCAAAAGATTGCGTTCACGTTTCAATTGAAAGAAAAACTCCTCTTACAAATGTTTCTCTAGAAGAGATTATCATTTTTCACAGTCAAACCGCCCCAGAAAGACAAAAAAGAACAATTTAACCATACGCCAGGCTCTTTTCACAACGCTTATAAGCACCCAAACGTTAATTAAACATGGCTACCTCAATAAAGGTTGTTTTATTTTTGCTTATTCACATCTAAACGAACCACACAAGTCATCACTAAATTATTTTCAAATCAAAATGTTTTACATTAACACTCTGTATAATCTGCACAGTAGTTTTTAAAAATAATCAATCAAAGTGCAGTAGGAGATTATTGGATCATCAGGCTGAGAAGTTTATTGGATCTTCAGGCTGAGAAGAGAAATCTTCACTCATCATTGAAGGTCTAAAACTTTCATTAACTGTATGCCGGGCTTTGCTATGACCTCATAGTCATCCGGGACAAGCTTAAATCTATCAATCAACCCCGATGCCAGCTAAATTGGTTTTCAGTTTGTTGGTAAGCAGCCGGATTAAACAAATGAATATTGATAGAAAAATTTCTCTTAAAAGAAAAATACCGCGCGGTTCTAAGAAAAGAAAAATTTGCTGGAAAAGATTGCGTTCACGTTTCAATTGAAAGAAAAACAAATGTTTATCTAGAAGAGATTATCATCTTTCACAGGCAAACCGCCCCAGAAAGACAAAAAAGAACAATTTGACCATTTGCCAGGCTCTTTTCACAACGCTTAAAGCACCCAAACGTTAATTAAACAAGGCTACCTCAATAAATTTTGTTTTATTTTTGCTTATTCACATCTAAACGAACCACACAAGTCATCACTAAATTATTTTCAAATCAAAATGTTTTACATTAACACTATTTATTATCTGCACAGTAGTTTTTTAAAACAATCAATCAAAATGCAGTAGATGAAAAGTTAGTCAGCTGTATGTGGAAAAAATTCAGATGTACAAACCACAAAGAATAGCTAATTAAACAAAACAGCATGTAGTATGCCTGCAACTGATTAACTGTTGTTTTTGTGTCAAAGTTTGTGGCACTGGATTGGAAATTTGGGAGTCCAGTAGATCTGTGCTCAGTCAGAGGAACTAATTGTACCGCTATGAACTTCCGACGTCTGGGGCATAACACTGGATTTATCCTTCCGCTCAATTCTTTGACGGGCACTGAGTCCCGCTTTATTTGCTGCCTTCTTCGCCTTCGCCATTGCACTAGGGAACTTCTTGCGAGGGAATTTTCTTTGAACGGCACCTAAAAACTCTCCCATTTTAGGTTACGGAAGAGCTATCATATTTTAATCTTTTTAAAGTGCCCCCCTCCTCGCAATTATAGAAAAGCAAGTTACAATTTTTAAAAATTCATTCAGGATATTCCGTCCCTCAGACACTTAAGAACAACTTATACAGAGGTTGACTAACTTCCGATGACGAAGAGAATTCATAAAATTTTTTGAAAACAATTAGTTTTCAAGACGCACAAGGATCAAACCAACAAATTTAAAATATACTAACAAAAAAATTTGAGAACGACATCGTCCGATACAGGTCGTCTATCTTGTTGTTTAGACCTGTTGGGAGGCAGCATATCATAAGATAAGCCATCATCTCCCAGAATACGAACTCTCAGATTTCTTCCATATGCACTAGGGTCTGAACCAAGATAGATCGTGTCCAGATTCACGTCGTTCTATCCATATTGAACAGGTGGATTTTCCCCAGCCCGTTCTAAGACCGATGCATCTATCAGGGAGTCTGAGGCATCAATAGGCGACGCATTTCTGACGCCTGCGTCAACCCTCTTCAGAGCCTCGGATGCTTTCAAACATTAGATTAAAACTTATTGGAAAATATTAGATGTCCTTAGGCAACTTAGTAATGTTTTTTAAGTAATTTTGAGCTGAAAATGATCATCATAAGGAACGAGCACGAAAAGTCGCATTAAAAAACAAAAATACCTCAACGGAAAACAACTTACCAATTTTCTCAGCTTGGAATGCATGTCAACCAGTTTGTTGTAATCACTGGACACCATATCTTCCAAAACTTTGATCATGGTATGCACTCGTTTTTCATTTTGCAGGACAATTTTGGCCATTTTTATGTGCTCTTCGCAACACTAAGTATACACAGAAAAACTAAGCTAAGGGATATTTTGTCTTTCTAACAAAACCTTAACAGCTACAATTTTCGGCCACCATTTTTTATACTAGCTGTCTCAACCAACACTAATATAAAATGAATACCAACCTTCACTTCAATACTATCTTTTGCGATCACTGGTTGCTTGGTACCAATTTTTGGTTTATCAAGCTTCGAAACTGATTCTTGATTCATGGAAGATCTAAAAATGCAATTAGCTGTAGGCTGGCAAACAAAAGTGAATAAAACTATACTGCGCAATTTCTATAGATTTGTCCTGAACCACAGACCAGTTAATGCTAAAAATTCAACTAATGTAAACAATCATTTGTTTTCAAATTTGTTTGATAAAGATCGAAAAAATCAGAGGTATCCATTTTTTAAATTAAAATTTGTTAAACTGGTCAATAAAAAAAGACTGCTCTACAAAGACACAAACCGCTGAACTGAATCTGCTAGCTTCGATTAAAAAGTTCATTTCTTTAATTTAAATTTCTGGAAAACTTTAACTCATTAATAAAATTTTGCAAAGCAAACACTAATGGAATAAAATAAGATCAAGGTGGTAGCAGTTCATATAGCATTTTATCGCTGACCAGAAATTAGATATAAATTCGATTTCAATAAGAGTGCAACTCAATATGAATCTAGGAACGTAAAAAATTCCCTTAAAAAGCGACTGACGCCTTTAAGATGAAATGCAGCAGTAAACTCCTACCAAAACAAAGGAGCTATCAGAACTACGGCAACTATGTCGGCCTTCTTCTGTAAATTCACCTGTTCTTTTGTATATCTCAAATTTAAGTCGCCCACTCAATGTTCAGCTTAAAAGATTTCACAGCTTTTTAGATTCATGAGGTTGTCTGCATTATCTCAATCAGATGCCTGGCCAGTTCTTGAACTGCATGGTCTCGTTGGAGTCACAGGGATGCTCAACTCTAAGAAAAAACCAATACAGTTTTAATTGACTGTCCGGGCAGTGAAAACAAATACATTGACAGCTCATTAAAAATAAAAGCTACAACTGTACCATTGGGAATACTAATTAAGCTAAATAAACTGTTGTCTGACGACCAACAACTCAACTTATTCAAACTCGGAATTAAAACGCATCCGGCAAAAATTATTCAGAAAAAAGCAGTAGCTTCCAATACTTCCAGCTGAAATTCATTTTCGGCATCACCTGGCTCTAGTAGAGCCGACCTTGTCTCCAAGATGTCCACACGCCTTTTAAGTGCTTTTATTTCTTCTCCTAAGGACTCTGAATAGGGTGTTAAAGTGCAACTTCGAGCAATAGTATCAACTTTTCCCGTTTTGGTTGCAAGCTTTTTAGTAATTGAGCCGTCACGCTGCTAATAGCAATTTGTGTGTTTCATTTTTGGTCTGAAGTTGCCAAAACAACTAGAACTACTTGCTGTCACAGTAAGGACTTGGAAGGAATACCGAGTGTATAAAACCCGGTCGTTCATAGGTAAACCACCTCAGAACGGCATCAGACTAATCGCTAGAGGTTTTCATAATACAAAACGAAAAACTTTAAATTTCATTACAGTTTTTCTCCCCATGAATATTTCAATAATTTTTCTCGAAAGTTTTTTTTATAGAATATTCCAAGATTAAAACTTACACTTATAAGTAAAGTAACCAGAGAAAGTAGGACTTAATACTTAATAGGAGCAAAAAGCAAATTTTAGCACAGTTAAACAATAACCTCTCAAGATGCCACAAAAATCATTGAAACCCTTATTGATTAAATCTTTCTATCTATTAATTAAACGCTGAATAAACACTATATTAGCTTTCCTAGTCAATCGTACATTCTGGCAGTAGTAATCGAGACCCTACAATAGCTCAAGCTGTAAACTAAATGGGAAACTGCTGTAAAAAGCTTCTCTGAAAACTGCTCTAATGTTAATTCAATGACAAATTCACTTTCATAATTAAAAACTGAATCACTATTTTAAGGCCGAGAACATTTCGTCAAAAATATGGAGCCTCCACGGCGATTATGAATCATTTTTGACAGGAGATATAGAGCTTGCTGAAGCCTCTATCAGGGGAACTTCTTTCAACAATTCACATTTTTTTCTCTTCCTGCCTGGTTTGCAGCATCGCGTCCTCTACATGCCAAAATAGGCGTCAGAGGATATTTTTGTCGGAGGACCTCTAAAACAATCAGTAGATTTAATCAAGAAAAAGCTGCCCAAAACGCACCAGTACCAAATCCATATACAGAAAACATTTGGGGACAAGTTCTAAAACCAGATATTTGAGAAAAAAAATTGCAACATACAAAAAAAAACTAACTATAGAACAACTTTGTGAGCACTTTTGGTGCCTCTTGTCGATTGGAGGAATTTTCCGCGCCGATCATTCCGTCAACAAGGCCATCATCGGTGAAGATTTTTTACGCTGAACCCGCCCAGTCTGAGTAAATGCCCAGAGAAAAATCCTCAACGCAAGAAACAAACAAACCAATTTCTATTGAACAAATATTTTTGTTGAATCAGCAACTGGTTTGGGTTGTTCACCAAAAAACAATTTTAATAGTTTCGCAAGTGAAATGCCACCTTGTAGAATCAAAATTAACAGAAGTCTGCTTTTAGTTTTAAACAGCATTTCCTTATTACTAAAACCAAGAAGCAAGGAAAACTTTAAACTTTGGAGAAACGAACGTACACCACATTAAATGTTAGCAGCAATTTCGTTACGCTTTTTTGCGTTCTTTTTCACCACTTCAAAAGCGTGCGAAGCTCTTTTTATTCTTCGGTCTCTTTGCTCCATGAACATCATGAACTGATCACAAACAGGACGACCGGCCTAAAAGAAAGAATTTATCGACAATGCTTATTGTCAATACCATCTCAACGCAAAAGTTTTTTCTCTTCACAAATTAAAAAGTTTTCTTTTGTCTCAAGCTGAAAAGCCAGCATCTAATTTTTTGAAAAATGTTTTGGTGACTTGAGCAAATGAGAAAAACCCATTGATCTCTTGGAGAAAATTATAAACATTTTTGTAAAAAAAATATATCAACGTACGTTGGTACTTGATTGCACCTGGGAACATTTAGCTTGAGGAGATTGGCTGTTACTGTCTAGAAAAAGCATCGTTTTGTCACTAAAATCGGGCTGACCTAAAATCTGGTTTCGTTGTATATTAGCTTTCCTTGGCTGCTGAGAAGTTGAACAATTTTTTGGACCCAAATCTTGGAGCACAGTTTTGGACGTCGTTTCCCTGGCCATTATAGCTACACTTCATTTGTCAGCCATAAACTTTTAAAATGAATCAGGAAAGTAAGACATTGTTTTTCAAAGCTTTATCAACTGCCAATTTGTATAGCGCAATCTCTCGCGTGCTCGACATTGCAAGGAAAGAGGCCTTAAATGGTTTTTGTGCTACCCTTATGTCAACAATTTGGCCAGTACTTAGCGAAACCCTTTCATCATAAGTTGATTTTTGGGGCAGAGTAGGCCCATCCAAAGCTGTAGTAACTGATTTTTTGTCGTAACAAAACAGCCATCTCTTGTTTCGGAATTGCTCACGCGTGATTCGTTTTTTACGTTCATCGGGATCCGTGTCGTAACGCTTCGGCTTTTTGACTCATCACCTGGAGACTAAGAATGTTCGTCGTCTAGTAAAGGTTCAGACATTTCAGACATTTCAGGCTTAAACGCTTTCAGGAGCTTTCAGATAAATCAAGAAACTTCAACTAATAATAAGTCTTCTGTGACATTAACAAACTGTTTCTTTATTTTGATCGAAAAGTGTTGTATATAGCGATTGAATGTGATAGGTTACATTTACATATGAGAACAACGAAAACACTACGATTACTATTTATTTTAAAAAAAACAAGTTTCAAATTATCGAACAAATCAGCTTATCAAGGAACAGAAAAGGGCTATTCCACTGTCTGCCATTGAAGATCATTCACAGGCAAACCACCCCAGAAAGGTCTTCAAACAGGTCAACGTACCAAAAACACTCTTCGGGAAGTAATTGGTCTTATTTTATAATCAGGGTACATTTGTTTTGGTTCAGATAAACGGAGGATAACTGGAAAAGCAATAATATTTAGGAAAAAGAAGTTTTGAATTAGCAAGAAAACAAGACCACTGTATCAACAAAGAGAAAAGTGATATTTCATTAGAGACTGCCACTGAAGATCATTCACAGGCAAACGGCCCCAGAAAGATTTTCTAACAGGTCAACGTATCAAAAACTCTCTTCAGGGAGTAATTGGTCTTGTTTTATTATCAGGGTAAATTTGTGTTTTCGGTTCAGATAAACAGAGGATAACTGGAAAAGCAATATTATTTAGGAAAAGGAAGTTTTAAATTTTCAAGAAAACAAGACCACTGTATTAACAAACAGAAAAATGCTATTCCATTGCTGACTGCCATCAAAGATCATTCACAGGCAAACCACCCCGGAAAGGTCTTCAAACAGTTCAACGTATCAAAAACCCTCTTCGGGAAGTAATTGGTCTTATTTTTTATCAGGGTATCACATTTTTGTTTTCGGTTCAGATAAACAGAGGATAACTGGAAAAGCAATATTATTTAGGAAAAGGAAGTTTTAAATTTTCAAGAAAACAAGACCAATGTATCAACAAACAGAAAAATGCTATTCCATTACTGACTGCCACTGAAGATCATTCACGGGCAAACCGACCAGAAATATCTTGAAACAGGCCAACGTATCAAAAACTCTCTTCGGGAAGTAATTGGTCTTATTCTTTATCATGGTATCACATTTTTGTTTTCGGTTCAGATAAACAGAGGATAACTGAAAAAGTACCATTGTTCATGAATGGAAGGTTTAAATTATCAAGAAAACAAGACCACTGTATCAACAAACAGAAAAATGCTATTCAATTGCTGACTGCCATCGAAGATCATTCACAGGCAAACGCCCAGGAAAGATCTTCAAACAGGTCAACGTATCAAAAACTCTCTTCAGGAAGTAATTGGTCTTATTTTATAATCAGGGTACATTTTTAATTTCGGTTCAGATAAACAGAGGATAACTGGAAAAGCAATAATAGTAAGGCAAAAGAAGTTTTAAAATAGCAAGATAACAAGATCACTATCAACAAACAGAAAAGTGATATTTCATTACAGGCTGCCACTGAAGATCATTCACAGGCAAACCGTCGGTTCAGATAAACAGAGGATAACTGGAAAAATATTAATAGTTTGGAAAAATGTTTAAAAATAGCAAGATAACAAGACCACTGTATCAACAAACAGAAGAGTGATATTTTATTACAGGTTGCCACTGAAGATCATTCACAGGCAAACCGCCCCATAGAGATCTTCGAGATCTTCAAGAGGTCAACGTATCAAAAACCCTCTTCAGGAAGTAATTGGTCTTATTTTATAATCAGGGTATATTTTTGTTTTCGGTTCAGATAGACAGAGGATAACTGGAAAAGCAATAATAGTTAGGCAAAAGAAGTTTTAAAATAGCAAGATAACAAGATCACTGTATCAACAAACAGAAAAGTGATATTTCATTACAGGCTGCCACTGAAGATCATTCACAGGCAAACCGCCCCAGAGAGATCTTCGAGATCTTCAAACAGGTCAACGTATCAAAAACTCTCTTCGGGAAGTAATTGGTCTTATTTTATTATCAGGGTACCGCATTTTTGTTTTCGGTTCAGATAAACAGAGGATAACTGGAAAAGCAATAGTAGTTAGGAAAAAGAAGTTTTAAAATAGCAAGATAACAAGACCACTGTATCAACAAACAGAAAAGTGATATTTCATTACAGGCTGCCACTGAAGATCATTCACAGGCAAACCGCCCCAGAGAGATCTTCGAGATCTTGAAACAGGTCAACGTATCAAAAACTCTCTTCGGGAAGTAATTGGTCTTATTTTATTATCAGGGTACCGCATTTTTGTTTTCGGTTCAGATAAACCGAGGATAACTGGAAAAGCAATAGTAGTTAGGAAAAAGAAGTTTTAAAATAGCAAGATAACAAGACCACTGTATCAACAAACTGAAAAGTGATATTTCATTACAGGCTGCCACTGAAGATCATTCACAGGCAAACCGCCACGGAAAGATCTTCAAACAGGTCAACGTATCAAAAACTCTCTTCAGGAAGTAATTGGTCCTATTTTATAATCAGTTTACATTTTTGTTTTCGGTTCAGATAAACAGAGGATAACTGGAAAAGCAATAATAGTTCGGAAAAAGAAGTTTTAAAATAGCAAGATAACAAGACCACTGTATCAACAAGCAGAAAAGTGATATTTCATTACAGGCTGCCACTGAAGATCATTCACAGGCAAACCGCCCCAGAGAGATCTTCGAGATCTTCAAACAGGTCAACGTATCAAAAACTCTCTTCGGGAAGTAATTGGTCTTATTTTATAATCAGGGTACATTTTTGTCTTCGGTTCAGATAAACAGAGGATAACTGGAAAAGCAATAATAGTTAGGCAAAAGAAGTTTTAAAATAGCAAGATAACAAGATCACTGTATCAACAAACAGAAAAGTGATATTTCATTACAGGCTGCCACTGAAGATCATTCACAGGCAAACCGCCCCAGAGAGATCTTCGAGATCTTCAAACAGGTCAACGTATCAAAAACTCTCTTCGGGAAGTAATTGGTCTTATTTTATTATCAGGGTACCGCATTTTTGTTTTCGGTTCAGATAAACAGAGGATAACTGGAAAAGCAATAGTAGTTAGGAAAAAGAAGTTTTAAAATAGCAAGATAACAAGACCACTGTATCAACAAACAGAAAAGTGATATTTCATTACAGGCTGCCACTGAAGATCATTCACAGGCAAACCGCCCCAGAGAGATCTTCGAGATCTTGAAACAGGTCAACGTATCAAAAACTCTCTTCGGGAAGTAATTGGTCTTATTTTATTATCAGGGTACCGCATTTTTGTTTTCGGTTCAGATAAACAGAGGATAACTGGAAAAGCAATAGTAGTTAGGAAAAAGAAGTTTTAAAATAGCAAGATAACAAGACCACTGTATCAACAAACAGAAAAGTGATATTTCATTACAGGCTGCCACTGAAGATCATTCACAGGCAAACCGCCACGGAAAGATCTTCAAACAGGTCAACGTATCAAAAACTCTCTTCAGGAAGTAATTGGTCCTATTTTATAATCAGTTTACATTTTTGTTTTCGGTTCAGATAAACAGAGGATAACTGGAAAAGCAATAATAGTTCGGAAAAAGAAGTTTTAAAATAGCAAGATAACAAGACCACTGTATCAACAAGCAGAAAAGTGATATTTCATTACAGGCTGCCACTGAAGATCATTCACAGGCAAACCGCCCCAGAGAGATCTTCGAGATCTTCAAACAGGTCAACGTATCAAAAACTCTCTTCGGGAAGTAATTGGTCTTATTTTATAATCAGGGTACATTTTTGTCTTCGGTTCAGATAAACAGAGGATAACTGGAAAAGCAATAATAGTTAGGCAAAAGAAGTTTTAAAATAGCAAGATAACAAGATCACTGTATCAACAAACAGAAAAGTGATATTTCATTACAGGCTGCCACTGATGATCATTCACAGGCAAATCGTCGGTTCAGATAAACAGAGGATAACTGGAAAAGCATTAATAGTTTGGAAAAATGTTTTAAAATAGCAAGATAACAAGACCACTGTATCAACAAACAGAAAAGTGATATTTCATTACATGTTGCCACTGAAGATCATTCACAGGCAAACCGCCCCATAGAGATCTTCGAGATCTTCAAGAGGTCAACGTATCAAAAACCCTCTTCAAGAAGTAATTGGTCTTATTTTATAATCAGGGTACATTTTTGTTTTCGGTTCAGATAAACAGAGGATAACTGGAAAAGCAATAATAGTTAGGCAAAAGAAGTTTTAAAATAGCAAGATAACAAGATCACTGTATCAACAAACAGAAAAGTGATATTTCATTACAGGCTGCCACTGAAGATCATTCACAGGCAAAACGCCCCAGAGAGATCTTCGAGATCTTCAAACTGGTCAACGTATCAAAAACTCTCTTCGGGAAGTAATTGGTCTTATTTTATTATCAGGGTACCGCATTTTTGTTTTCGGTTCAGATAAACAGAGGATAACTGGAAAAGCAATGGTAGTTAGGAAAAAGAAGTTTTAAAATAGCAAGATAACAAGACCACTGTATCAACAAACAGAAAAGTGATATTTCATTACAGGCTGCCACTGAAGATCATTCACAGGCAAACCGCCCCGGAAAGATCTTCAAACAGGTCAACGTATCAAAAACTCTCTTCGGGAAGTAATTGGTCTTATTTTATAATCAGGGTACATTTTTGTTTTCGGTTCAGATAAACAGAGGATACCTGGAAAAGCAATAATAGTTAGGCAAAAGAAGTTTTAAAATAGCAAGATAACAAGACCACTGTATCAACAAACAGAAAAGTGATATTTCATTACAGGCTGCCACTGAAGATCATTCACAGGCAAACCGCCCCAGAGAGATCTTCGAGATCTTCAAACAGGTCAACGTATCAAAAACTCTCTTCGGGAAGTAATTGGTCTTATTTTATAATCAGGGTACATTTTTGTTTTCGGTTCAGATAAACAGAGGATAACTGGAAAAGCAATAATAGTTAGGCAAAAGAAGTTTTAAAATAGCAAGATAACAAGATCACTGTATCAACAAACAGAAAAGTGATATTTCATTACAGGCTGCCACTGAAGATCATTCACAGGCAAACCGCCCCATAGAGATCTTCGAGATCTTCAAGAGGTCAACGTATCAAAAACCCTCTTCAGGAAGTAATTGATCTTATTTTATAATCAGGGTGCATTTTTGTTTTCGGTTCAGATAAACAGAGGATAACTGGAAAAGCAATAATAGTTAGGCAAAAGAAGTTTTAAAATAGCAAGATAACAAGATCACTGTATCAACAAACAGAAAAGTGATATTTCATTACAGGCTGCCACTGAAGATCATTCACAGGCAAACCGCCCCATAGAGATCTTCGAGATCTTCAAGAGGTCAACGTATCAAAAACCCTCTTCAGGAAGTAATTGATCTTATTTTATAATCAGGGTGCATTTTTGTTTTCGGTTCAGATAAACAGAGGATAACTGGAAAAGCAATAATAGTTAGGCAAAAGAAGTTTTAAAATAGCAAGATAACAAGATCACTGTATCAACAAACAGAAAAGTGATATTTCATTACAGGCTGCCACTGAAGATCATTCACAGGCAAACCGCCCCAGAGAGATCTTCGAGATCTTCAAACAGGTCAACGTATCAAAAACTCTCTTCGGGAAGTAATTGGTCTTATTTTATTATCAGGGTACCGCATTTTTGTTTTCGGTTCAGATAAACAGAGGATAACTGGAAAAGCAATAATAGTTAGGCAAAAGAAGTTTTAAAATAGCAAGATAACAAGATCACTGTATCAACAAACAGAAAAGTGATATTTCATTACAGGCTGCCACTGAAGATCATTCACAGGCAAACCGCCCCAGAGAGATCTTCGAGATCTTGAAACAGGTCAACGTATCAAAAACTCTCTTCGGGAAGTAATTGGTCTTATTTTATTATCAGGGTACCGCATTTTTGTTTTCGGTTCAGATAAACAGAGGATAACTGGAAAAGCAATAGTAGTTAGGAAAAAGAAGTTTTAAAATAGCAAGATAACAAGACCACTGTATCAACAAACAGAAAAGTGATATTTCATTACAGGCTGCCACTGAAGATCATTCACAGGCAAACCGCCCCATAGAGATCTTCGAGATCTTCAAGAGGTCAACGTATCAAAAACCCTCTTCAGGAAGTAATTGATCTTATTTTATAATCAGGGTGCATTTTTGTTTTCGGTTCAGATAAACAGAGGATAACTGGAAAAGCAATAATAGTTAGGCAAAAGAAGTTTTAAAATAGCAAGATAACAAGATCACTGTATCAACAAACAGAAAAGTGATATTTCATTACAGGCTGCCACTGAAGATCATTCACAGGCAAACCGCCCCATAGAGATCTTCGAGATCTTCAAGAGGTCAACGTATCAAAAACCCTCTTCAGGAAGTAATTGATCTTATTTTATAATCAGGGTGCATTTTTGTTTTCGGTTCAGATAAACAGAGGATAACTGGAAAAGCAATAATAGTTAGGCAAAAGAAGTTTTAAAATAGCAAGATAACAAGATCACTGTATCAACAAACAGAAAAGTGATATTTCATTACAGGCTGCCACTGAAGATCATTCACAGGCAAACCGCCCCAGAGAGATCTTCGAGATCTTCAAACAGGTCAACGTATCAAAAACTCTCTTCGGGAAGTAATTGGTCTTATTTTATTATCAGGGTACCGCATTTTTGTTTTCGGTTCAGATAAACAGAGGATAACTGGAAAAGCAATAATAGTTAGGCAAAAGAAGTTTTAAAATAGCAAGATAACAAGATCACTGTATCAACAAACAGAAAAGTGATATTTCATTACAGGCTGCCACTGAAGATCATTCACAGGCAAACCGCCCCAGAGAGATCTTCGAGATCTTGAAACAGGTCAACGTATCAAAAACTCTCTTCGGGAAGTAATTGGTCTTATTTTATTATCAGGGTACCGCATTTTTGTTTTCGGTTCAGATAAACAGAGGATAACTGGAAAAGCAATAGTAGTTAGGAAAAAGAAGTTTTAAAATAGCAAGATAACAAGACCACTGTATCAACAAACAGAAAAGTGATATTTCATTACAGGCTGCCACTGAAGATCATTCACAGGCAAACCGCCACGGAAAGATCTTCAAACAGGTCAACGTATCAAAAACTCTCTTCAGGAAGTAATTGCTCCTATTTTATAATCAGTTTACATTTTTGTTTTCGGTTCAGATAAACAGAGGATAACTGGAAAAGCAATAATAGTTCGGAAAAAGAAGTTTTAAAATAGCAAGAGAACAAGACCGCTGTATCAACAAGCAGAAAAGTGATATTTCCTTACAGGCTGCCACTGAAGATCATTCACAGGCAAACCGCCCCAGAGAGATCTTCGAGATCTTCAAACAGGTCAACGTATCAAAAACTCTCTTCGGGAAGTAATTGGTCTTATTTTATTATCAGGGTACCACATTTTTGTTTTCGGTTCAGATAAACAGAGGATAACTGGAAAAGCATCATTATTCAGGAAAGGAAAGTTTAAATAATCAAGAAAACAAGACCACTGTATCAACAAACAGAAAAATGCTGTTCCATTGCTGACTGCCATCGAAGATCATTCACAGGCAAACCGCCCAGGAAAGATTTTCAAACAGGTCAACGTATCAAAAACTCTCTTCAGGAAGTAATTGGTCTTATTGTATAATCAAGGTACATTTTTGTTTTCGGTTCAGATAAACAGAGGATAACTGGAAAAGCATTAATAGTTAGGAAAAATGTTTTAAAATAATAAGATAACAAGACCACTGTATCAAAAAACAGAACAGTTATATTTCATTACAGACTGACACTGAAGATCATTCACAGGCAAACCGCCCCGGAAAGATCCTCAAACAGGTCAACGTATCAAAAACTTTCTTCAGGAAGTAATTGGTCCTATTTTTTAAACAGGGTACATTTTTGTTTTCGGTTCAGATAACAGAGGATAACTGGAAAAGCATTAATAGTTAGGAAAAAGAAGTTTTAAAATAGCAAGATAACAAGACCACTGTATCAACAAACAGAAAAGTGATATTTCATTACAGGCTGCCACTGAAGATCATTCACAGGCAAACCGCGCCAGAGAGATCTTCGAGATCTTCAAACTGGTCAACGTATCAAAAATACTCTTCGGGAAGTAATTGGTCTTATTTTATTATCAGGGTACCACATTTTTGTTTTCGGTTCAGATAACAGAGGATAACTGGAAAAGCATTAATAGTTAGGAAAAAGAAGTTTTAAAATAGCAAGATAACAAGACCACTGTATCAACAAACAGAAAAGTGATATTTCATTACAGGCTGCCACTGAAGATCATTCACAGGCAAACCGCGCCAGAGAGATCTTCGAGATCTTCAAACAGGTCAACGTATCAAAAATACTCTTCGGGAAGTAATTGGTCTTATTTTATTATCAGGGTACCACATTTTTGTTTTCGGTTCAGATAAACAGAGGACAACTGGAAAAGCATTAATAGTTTGGAAAAATGTTTTAAAATAGCAAGATAACAAGACCACTGTATAAAAAAACAGAACAGTTATATTTCATTACAGACTGACACTGAAGATCATTCACAGGCAAACCGCCCCGAAAGATCTTCAAACAGGTCAACGTATCAAAAACTTTCTGCAGGAAGTAATTGGTCCTATTTTTTAATCAGGGTACATTTTTGTTTTCGGTTCAGATAACAGAGGATAACTGGAAAAGCATTAATAGTTAGGAAAAAGAAGTTTTAAAATAGCAAGATAACAAGACCACTGTATCAACAGAAAAGTGATATTTCATTACAGGCTGCCACTGAAGATCATTCACAGGCAAACCGCGCCAGAGAGATCTTCGAGATCTTCAAACAGGTCAACGTATCAAAAATTCTCTTCGGGAAGTAATTTGTCTTATTTTATTATCAGGGTACCACATTTTTGTTTTCGGTTCAGATAAACAGAGGATAACTGGAAAAGCATTAATAGTTGGGAAAAAGACGTTTTAAAATAACAAGATAACAGGACCACTGTATCAACAAACAGAAAAGTGATATTTCATTACAGACTGCCACAGAAGATAATTCACAGGCAAATCGACCCAGAGAGATCTTCGAGATCTTCAAACAGGTCAACGTATCAGAAACTCTCTTCGGGAAGTAATTGGTCTTATTTTATTATCAGTGTACCACATTTGTTTTCTGTTCAGATAAACAGAGGATAACTGGAAAAGCATCACTATTTAGGAAAGGAAAGTTTAAATAATCAAGAAAACAAGACCACTGTATCAACAAACAGAAAAATGCTGTTCCATTGCTGATTGCCATCGAAGATCATTCACAGGCAAACCGCCCAGGAAAGATCTTCAGACAGGTCAACGTATATAAAACTCTCTTCAGGAAGTAATTGGTCTTATTTTATAATCAGGGTACATTTTTGTTTTCGGTTCAGATAAACAGAGGACAACTGGAAAAGCATTAATAGTTTGGAAAATTGTTTTAAAATAGCAAGATAACAAGACCACTGTATGAAAAAACAGAACAGTTATATTTCATTACAGACTGACACTGAAGATCATTCACAGGCAAACCGCCCCGGAAGATCTTCAAACAGGTCAACGTATCAAAAACTTTCTGCAGGAAGTAATTGGTCCTATTTTTTAATCAGAGTACATTTTTGTTTTCGGTTCAGATAACAGAGGATAACTGGAAAAGCATTAATAGTTAGGAAAAAGAAGTTTTAAAATAGCAAGATAACAAGACCACTGTATCAACAGAAACGTGATATTTCATTACAGGCTGCCACTGAAGATCATTCACAGGCAAACCGCGCCAGAGAGATCTTCGAGATCTTCAAACAGGTCAACGTATCAGAAACTCTCTTCGGGAAGTAATTGGTTTTTATTTTATTATCAGGGTACCACATTTGTTTTCTGTTCAGATAAACAGAGGATAACTGGAAAAGCATCACTATTTAGGAAAGGAAAGTTTAAATAATCAAGGAAACAAGACCACTGTATTAACAAACAGAAAAGTGCTATTCCATTACTGACTGCCATTGAAGATCATTCACAGGCAAACCCCCCCAGAAAGATCTTCAAACAGTTCAACGTATCGAAAACTCTCGTCGGGAAGTCATTGGTCTTGTTTTATTATCATGTTACCTCATTTTTGTTTTCGGTTCAGATAAACAGAGGATAACTGGAAAAGCCTTATTATTTAGGAAAAGGAAGTTTTAAGTCATCAAGAAAACAAGACCACTGTATCAACAAACAGAAAAGTGCTATTTCATTACTGACTGCCATTGAAGATCATTCACACGCAAACCGCCCCAGAAAGATCTTCAAATTAAGTCAATGTATCCAAAACTCACTTCGGAAAGTAATCGGTCTTATTATGTAATCAGGTTCTCACATGTTTTTTTCCTGTTCAGACAAAACAACCCATAACATCTCATTAGCTCGATTTTTTTAAAAAAAACGTCAGGCGTCAGGCAAAAATTTAATTAACAAATGATGTCTCAAACCTGACAAATGCTTCAATTAAAAAATATCAGAGAACAAGAATTTCAATTGACCGAGGTCTCTCCTTGTGTATCCCCTAATACTAGATGAGACCAAAGTTTGGAAAACGAGGCCGCAAAGGTTGATCTAAGACTATATCAACTTTTCGATTCACAAAATTTCACAACGGAGTGAAAGTTTGTCAAAACAAAACTTTGGATTAAAAAATCTTTGATGTATGTTTCAGTTATGCATTGTTATTCAAGATTTCGTTTCAGTTCAGGCGTCAATCTTTACATAGCCCATCATGGCTTTTCTTGCCTTGGAAACAGCACATGCAAGTCTTTCTAGTCCTACAGGCTTCAGATGCACTGAATCGTCCTGATAACTCGATCTTTTCGAGACACAATCTTGCGTTCTGAAAGAATTAAGGTTGATTTTTAGAAGCTGATTGAATGCTGTTATCGATTTCAAAGGTTTCTTCGCAGAGTCATCAAGGCAATGGTATCATTGAAGCGTGAAAATGACAAGATCCTGGAACTTCGGGAGTTTCCTTAGTTTATTACAAAAACTTATACAGATTGTTGACTCCGATAAACAGAATAAAATACGAATAAGTAATCAAGGCATCTGAACTAATCAGGGTTTTTTCAGCATCCTCAATTTTACCCCCTGGCAACGCAAAAGTTTTCATACCATTCGCCACCACACCTGTTCCTATCGAATCGGAAATTAATGCAATGCTAATATATTCACTCTTTTGGAAATTGCCCCTGACAAAGTTAATTTCCGGTTTCGTTGCACCGTCCGTTATAAAACAATCGCGCTCCTGTTGTTCTGAGAACAGTGGAGGCAGGCGTTTATTAGTTGGTCGGCGCGGGGGTGTTCCCGTTAACCGGTCGAAAACTGACTGCTGGCTATGAGATTCATTATCAATTGCGGTTTCTTGTGCTCTGGGAACAAATGAATCAAACCGTTTAACTTTTGATTCAAAATCATGAGAAAATTTGCAGCTTTCGCTAAATCTGCAATCGCCGTGCCGCTCAAACCAAAAACAAGATGGAGTAGTGCGTCTCTTCGACATCTTTTGGTTATCAGGAATTCCAACTGAGGCTGAAACAGCAATTAAAGTAAAAATAAAATTTTTAACATTAATAACATAATAATAATACTAATAATAAAAATAATAATAAAACTTATAATATTAGTAATAATAATAATAATAACAATAATATTAATAATAATAAAAATAATAATTTTAATAATAATCATGATAATGATAATAATAATAATAATAAAATAATCATTAAAAAATTAATAATGATAATAATAATAAAATTGATATAAATATTAATAATAATAATTATTATTATAATAAAAATAAAAAAAAACAAAAAATAATAATAATAAAAAACAATAACAATAATAATAATAATTATAGTAATAATAATAGTACTAATATTAATACTAATAATAATAATACTAATAATAATTATAATAATACAAATAATAATGATAATAATAATAACAATAATAATAAGTAATAATAATAAAAATTTATATTTTTTGAGCTCGAAACTTGACAACGTATCAAGTACTTTTTTCAGACAAGCTAGATCAACAATTAGCCCTCTCTCAACTTTCTAGGACTATGGCACTCCTACGTAGACCCTCTTTTCATTTGAACAAGTACTTGACTAAAATGAAAATATCTTTTTATGAACACGCACAAGAATAATTTTTGATCTCGAGACAAGCTAGATCAACAACTAGCCCTCTCTCAGAACCTACTAGGACTGTGACACTCCTACGTAGACCCTCAAATCAATTGAACAAGTCCTTGACTATACTGATAATCACTTTTTATGAAAACGCAAAAGAATAATTTTCGCGCTCGAAATTTGACAACGTGTTGTGCTTTTTTCTCAGATCAGCTACATCATCAATCAGCTCTTTCAGAGCCTACTAGTACTATGACACTCCTACGTAGATCCTCAAATAATTTGAACCACTCCTTGACTATACTGAAAATCACTTTTTATAAAAACGCACAAGAGTAATTTTTGAGATCGAATTTTGACAACGTGTTAAGTACTTTTTTTTTCAGACCAGCTACATTATAAATTAGCTCTCCTTCAGGGACTACTAGTACTATTACACTCCTACATAGACTCTAAAATGATATGAACAAGTCCTTGACTATACTAAAAATCATTTATCATGAAACTGCAAAAAAAAAAGATTTTTTGAGCTTGAACAAGTCCTAAGCTGTAAAAACACAAGCTGTGCGGTGCACAGCAAACCAGACCAAAAAAAGCGGAAGCAAACAGAAAAGTGCAAAATTGAAAATCCAAGAGAGCGCAAAGCTTCAACGAACCTTCTTGCTTTGCAAGAACACATTCCCACAATGTGGGAACACGGACCAAAAAACCGGTCCGAAAACCGCAGCTCTGCGGTGAAGAGCAAACCGAAAAAGCAGACCGAAAGAAAGCGACAGCTAGCCAAGCTAGCGATCAAAGAAGCGGGAAGAACTCGGAAGGGAGCGGAGAAGACAGCAGAGAGAAGAGAAGAGAAGCCAAGCAAACAAACTCTGAAAAAACAGTTTGTTAATATACATAAAAGAACATCAAAGACAACACACGAGACGTAGGGCCACCTAGCGACCCCCCCCCCCCCCCCCAAAGGACCCCCCCAAAAAAAACACCAACTGACCAAGGCCGAATTTTGGCATGAGTTCTGGATCGATGCCATGGAACTCAGAGATCATGAAAATTCATTTTGCAATGGATACGAGATTGAAGTTACGGCACGAATGACGTCAGAAACGCTCAAAATCACGTAAATTACGGTCGACTCGCGGGCTGATTTCACTACCTTTTGAAAACAACACTATATGACATGTATACCATTGAAACCATCTTGAACTAAGCTGTTTACATCACTAAACAAAATAAAAAAAAATTCTCTCTATACACAGAGTTATTAGCAAAAACCGACCGAGTCCGATCGAAAATTGGGACGTTTCCGATGCTCGTACAAAAAATTACAACTTCTTGTGAGTATTTTTTCAGGTTTCATTACATCAAAAGAAAGCACGCATGATGAGCTCACTAACTATGCAACTCAATAGGAAAAAAATACTGTAGGCAGAGTTATTAATGATCGAGCCTTTGTTACCAAATGACCAAAAAAGTGACCTGGATCATCCAAAATGTCAAACAAATAAATTAACTAAAACAACCAAATTTTGTTGGCAGTATCACTGGCATACACTGGGTCTAACCAGCAAATTAAACCACTCTAAAAGTAAGATCTACAGGTCCGTAATCCAAGTAACATGGTCATTCTCCTGTTTTAGCAGGTCAAAAGGGGGATATCTATAATAGTCAATATTTCAAAACTGGCCGAACGAAACAAAACCAAACTAGGACCAATAGCAGTACTGCTTAAGATACGCATCTTGTCGAAAGATCATCCAAATCGGTCCATTCTACGAAGAGATAATGCATAGATAAGGTACCGTACCAATCTTGTCGGAAACGAGAAAAGTGCATAGATAAGGTACCGTACCAATCTCGTCAGAAGCGAGGAGAGGTGACTTAAAGAGCAAAAATTGACCATCTAAACTACGGAAAACGCCATATAAAACATATATGGGGAGAATCCCCAATATCCCAGAATTATAAAAAACTAAAATTCGCCGTTTAATTGAACACATGACAAGTTTAATATCGTATTCATGGTAGTGTTTATCTCCTCAGGAGGTCAAACGGGGGCCAAGTTTACTGGCCAAAACAAACGCACTTACAACACTGTAGCACTGCTCGATATAAGCACTGCTCGATATAAGCATGTTTGTAGCACTGCTCGATATAAGCATAATATTAGAAAATGAGCCCAATCGGTGCATTCTTCAAATACTTATAGCAAAAATAAAGTACCGTAACAAATGACCATAGAGGAGAGATACAACACCTTCAGAGCTAAAATTGAACACCTAAACCTCTGAAAACGCTATATAAAGTATACATTCTGAATTTACGTTAGATGAGCAATTCAAAACACTAATTTTGTCACCCGAAGTAACAAAATTCAAAGCTTCAAGGAGTACTGGCTGTACAGGTACCCTGCTGCACCGGGTCAAAATTGGGGCACCTGTCCTGGCCAATTTATCAAAAAGGGCTGATTGAAACGAAAGGAGACCTATATCAAAACGAAGCTTAGCTCAAGCTGGGTCTAACAAAAAGAGTTTCATAAAAATCGATTCACTCTACAACGAGTTATTCCAAAGTAAAGGTACCGTACCAACTGACCAAAAAAGCAGAGTACTCCGGCTGCAGAGTCAAAATTCGGTATCTGCATTTGCTAAAATGGTATGATAAATATATATGGGAGCATTCCCTTCATTCTGACGAAGCTAGGGAACTATAAATTATAACTTAATCAGCTGTTTTGTGGTACTGAAATTTTGATACCCCAAATGACCAAAAATTGCAAATTATCTCAAAGTTTGGACATGAATAACTTTTTTCGGTTATTGGTTCAGAATGACAAACGAATAGAGCAATCAAGAGGGGTTCATAAGCAAGAAAACGCGCCTATGGTCGTTTAATTTGGTAGTGTAGTTTTTGAGAAATCTGCAAAGCACTGAATTGTACCCCATTTTTTGGCTATAAGCAAAGCCCGAGTTCTGGTAGGAACGCTGGAAATGGCTTAAAACACCATTTGCAGTGTGTTTCTGGACGCATATTTAGTCCACTGACAAGTTGCTGGACACCTGAGACCTCTACCGCGAGATGGGAGTAAATTCCCATCTCGCCATAGAGGCTCGGGTGTTTTGTGTTTTGTTGAAAAAAAAACATCGACAACAAACGAAGTTTCCATGAAAAGGAAAATTTGATGAAACACTAAAACAATTATAAAGATAGCTTCATGGTCTTGAAACATGGTCGAAGAACACAATGTGAATCTATATTAGACTAACACATCTAAAACACCGTCAAGTTTGCTTGCCAACTTATTCGTTTAAAACAAAATAGCAAGTTTGTGCTCTAAAAACTT
Organism: Convolutriloba macropyga; assembly: GCF_964194025.1. Taxonomy (NCBI): domain Eukaryota; kingdom Metazoa; phylum Xenacoelomorpha; order Acoela; family Convolutidae; genus Convolutriloba; species Convolutriloba macropyga. The sequence goes on along the minus strand of NC_134471.1, from coordinate 18,864,946 downwards.
TGTTGCCCTACCGATTCCGAATGACAACTGAATATAGCAACCCAGAAAACTTTAGGAGCAACAGGATCCGCCCAAGGCCATATAATTTGGCGCAGTTGTCTTGGAGATATCAACCAATACCCGAATGATACAACAACTTTTTGGCTATTCGCAGAGATAACGATTTCGTAAAAACTCGCAAAATGGCTTGATACAGGACTTTCCGAGTGGTTTTGTCCACTGACGAGTTATTAGACACCGAAAACCTCTAAAACGAACTGGCAACAAATTCCCACCTCGCCATAGAGGCCAGGATGTTTAGTTTGTTTTGTTGAAAAGACATCAACAGAAAAAAGAATAACAGAAATTGGATGAAATATTTTGAAAAGAGGATTCAGTTAGCGTCATCGAACAGAAAAATGGCCACAAAACACAATTCGTATGAATAAAGGACGAGAACATGAAAATAACGGTCAACTGGACTCAACAAATGAATCACACAGCTCCTCTGGAAGTTCGTGGAGACAAAAACCAACGAAAACAACATCTGCATTTTGCAGCTCGCATGGGACTAATAAAACGGCAGTTAAAAGTGGACATTTTTCTAAACGGTATGCATGGGATAAATTGCCCTCAGCTTTGCTGTAAAGACTTTACAACAACAACAACTTTGCTTTTCAACTTGTACAATTACAAAAATGGCAAATTTGAGCTAATTATTTTTTTTTGTTTGGCTGATTTAGTATAACAATCATTATTAGCAAATGAGAGGCATTTAGTTACAAAACGAGCCTATGAACAATTAAATTGATCCTCCAGTTTCCGATAAATGAACGATGAACTGACTCGAACTCGATTTTCCGGTTTTTCGGAAGACAGAAATTTGTCGCGAAATTAAAGAAACAGTCTTTAGAAGAGGTCACATACTCAATTCTGGACGCATAGGTTTGCCACCCAGGCGTTATTCTAAACAAAGTACCTGTACCGCAAAGCTGCTATAGTTCCCACTTCGCCATAAAGGCCATCGGGTGCATTGTGTGTATTAAGAAAAAAGACAACAGCACCAAAAGTTTCTAGAAATCTTGAAAATTGAAAATTTATGAAATACTTTAAATACGTTAAACAGGAAACTGAAGTCGCTCATTGTGCTTGCGAATTGACTACAAAAAAAAATGCGCCCTCAGAAAAAATCAATCACAAGAAAAAGAATATGAAATCAACTCTTGTGTGTTACACGATGTCTTTATTTGCAGGATTACCTTAAACAATTTTCTTGCCTGGCTGATTCAGAAAGATAACTGCCTGACCCAAACAAAAAGAACGCAAGTTTAAAAAAAGCGCCCATATTTGTTTTCATTGTTATTATACTCACAGATAAATCAACAAAAATCTAACCAACACACAATTCTTTGAGCAATGAGCGGAACTAAACTTCTCGACAAAATGTACAGAAGGGCAAAAGAGAACTTCGAGCCCGCCTCTCTGACGGAAATTACAAACAAATTACGACTTATTCCACCAGCAAACAATTCACAGTGAAGCGGGAATTCCTCTTTGTTGTCATAAATATGAGACGTCTTGTGGATATTAAGAAAAAAAAGCAGCAAAAAAATTTCCAGAAACCTTAAAACAGTAAACAAAGTTTCAGATTACGCAGGACAAAAGTTTTGAATTGTTTTTGGAGGGTGCAAGGAATGGCTACAAATTAACTTGCACATTAAAAAAACAGTCAGAAAAAAGAGAAACATGATTTCAACGCTTTTGTTGTTCTAAATTGCTTTTTCCTCCAGAAAATACTTGAACAGTTTCTTTGCTTGGCCTATTCAGAATGGCAACTGCATAAAGCAATCAAGAAACGTTCAAGTTTGATGGAACATGGCCATGTCCAATTCCATCGGTAGTATACTCACAGAGAAATCAACAAAAATAAAACCAACAACCTATTTCTTGACAATCTCGGCAAAATGCGTAGAAAGGCACAAAAGAGCTTTGGGCCCAATTCTCCGGAAAAAAATTAATCAAGTCATTGTACACCAGAAGCCTTTACAGTGAAATGGGAGTACTTCTAATGTTGTCGGAAAGTTCGAGATGTTTTGTTTGTAATAAGAAAAAAAGCACAAAATTTTTAAAAGCCTTGAAATTAAAATTTTTTTTGATTTACGCCGGACAAAAAGATCAAATTTCTTCGGGATGTATGAGGCATGACTTCATATTCACATGCTCACTCAAAAGACAGTGACAGTCAGAAGAAAAAACATGAGTTCAACATTTTGTTGACGAATATAGCTGCCAAAATATACTTATTCACTTCAGCCCTATTTTTAGCTAAGGATAATAAAAATGGGGATATTTTTGGATCACCAGCCTGCCACCTTGATCTAGGAAACGTGGGATAAGAGACAGTAAAGTCTCCCATTGAAATCAAAAATTTTTTTGGGGATGATATATTTTGACCGTGAAACGATTTTGTTTTACATGCAATCCAGTAAAATCAGTAGTCTCAGGCCTTTCACACTTGTTTTCACTATGTTTAGAGAATTAACATAGTCGTTCCGAGATTCTGCCGTGCTTTGCGCTATGTTTACTTAAATACTGAACCTTCCCGGTAAGTTTTCCTCCAAAAAAAAGATTCCTGTGTTTCCCGCTAACTTTCCCAAGAAACTCAAGATTCACAAGATTTCCTGCAAGTTTAATCGGACAAAAGTTTGTTTCACGACAAGATGACTGGTAACAACTAAGATTCCGGGTTTCCCGACAAGACAGAAGGGGAAAAAATAAAAGTCACTTTCTTGCACTGGTTGACCAGTCTACGTTTTATATCCTCCACCTGAAAGCGCTCACGATTGTACACTAATAGCTCAATTTATTTTATCGCTACCAGATGATGAATTTTTTTCACCGCATTCACTGCCTAACTGAGCTAACTTAAGGAGACGTATATCAAAACGAAGCTTAGCTCAAGCTGGGTCTAACAAAAAGAGTTTCATTAAAATCGATTCACTCTACAACGAGTTATTCCAAAGTAAAGGTACCGTACCAACTGACCAAAAAAGCAGAGTACTCCGGCTGCAGAGTCAAAATTCGGTATCTGCATTTGCTAAAATGGTATGATAAATATATATGGGAGCATTCCCTTCATTCTGACGAAGCTAGGGAACTATAACTTATAACTTAATCAGCTGTTTTGTGGTACTGAAATTTTGATACCCCAAATGACCAAAAATTGCAAATTATCTCAAAGTTTGGACATGAATAACTTTTTTCGGTTATTGGTTCAGAATGACAAACGAATAGAGCAATCAAGAGGGGTTCATAAGCAAGAAAACGCGCCTATGGTCGTTTAATTTGGTAGTGTAGTTTTTGAGAAATCTGCAAAGCACTGAATTGTACCCCATTTTTGGCTATAAGCAAAGCCCGAGTTCTGGTAGGAACGCTGGAAATGGCTTAAAACACCATTTGCAGTGTGTTTCTGGACGCATATTTAGTCCATTGACAAGTTGCTGGACACCTGAAATCTCTACCGCGAGATGGGATTAAATTCCCATCTCGCCATAGAGGCTCGGGTGTTTTCTGTTTTGTTGAAAAAAAAACATCGACAACAAACGAAGTTTCCATGAAAAGGAAAATTTGATGAAACACCAAAACAATTATAAAGATAGCTTCATGGTCTTGAAACATGGTCGAAGAACACAATGTGAATCTATATTAGACTAACACATCTAAAACACCGTCAAGTTTGCTCGCCAACTTATTCGTTTAAAACAAAATAGCAAGTTTGTGCTCTAAAAACTTTGTTGCCCGACCGATTCCGAATGACAACTGAATATAGCAACCCAGAAAACTTTAGGAGCAACAGGATCCGCCCAAGGCCATATACTTTGGCGCAGTTGTCTTGGAGATATCAACCAATACCCGAATGACACAACAACTTTTTGGCTATTCGCAGAGATAACGATTTCGTAAAAACTCGCAAAATGGCTTGATACAGGACTTTCCGAGTGGTTTTGTCCACTGACGAGTTATTAGACACCGAAAACCTCTCAAATGAACTGGCAACAAATTCCCACCTCGCCATAGAGGCCAGGATGTTTAGTTTGTTTTGTTGAAAAGACATCAACAGAAAAAAGAATAACAGAAATTGGAGGAAATATTTTGAAACAAGTATTCAGTTAGCGTCATCGAAAAGAAAAATGGCCACAAAACACAATTCGTATGAATAAAGGACGAGAACATGAAAATAACGGTCGACTGGACTCAACAAGCGAATCACACAGCTCCTCTGGAAGTTCGTGGAGACGAAAACCAACGAAAACAACATCTGCATTTTGCAGCTCGCATGGGACTAAAAAAACGGCAGTTAAAAGTGGACATTTTTCTAAACGGTATGCATGGGATAAATTGCCCTCAGCTTTGCTGTAAAGACTTTACAACAACAACAACTTTGCTTTTCAACTTGTACAATTACAAAAATGGCAAATTTGAGCTAATTATTTTTTTTTGTTTGGCTGATTTAGTATAACAATCTTTATTAGCAAATGAGAGGCATTTAGTACAAAATGAGCCTATGAACAATTAAATTGATCCACCAGTTTCCGATAAATGAACGATGAACTGACTCGAACTCGATTTTCCGGTTTTTCGGAAGACAGAAATTTGTCGGGAAATTAAAGAAACAGTCTTTAGAAGAGGTCACATACTCAATTCTGGACGCATAGGTTTGCCACCCAGGCGTTATTCTAAACAAAGTACCTGTACCGCAAAGCTGCTATAGTTCCCACTTCGCCATAAAGGCCATCGGGTGCATTGTGTGTATTAAGAAAAAAGACAACAGCACCAAAAGTTTCTAGAAATCTTGAAAATTGAAAATTTATGAAATACTTTAAATACGTTGAACAGGAAACTGAAGTCGCTCATTGTGCTTGCGAATTGACTACCAAAACACCATGCGCCCTCAGAAAAAACCAATCACAAGAAAAAGAATATGAAATCAACTCTTGTGTGTTACACAATGTCTTTATTTGCAGGAATACCTTAAACAATTTTCTTGCCTGGCTGATTCAGAAAGATAACTGCCCGACCCAAACAAAAAGAACGCAAGTTTTAAAAAAGCGCCCATATTCGTTTTCATTGTTATTATACTCACAGATAAATCAACAAAAATCTAACCAACACACAATTCTTTGAGCAATGAGCGGAACTGAACTTCTCGACAAAATGTACAGAAGGGCAAAAGAGAACTTCGAGCCCGCCTCTCTGATGGAAATTCCAAACAAATCACGACTTATTCCACCAGCAAAACAATTCACAGTGAAGCGGGATTACCTCTTTTTTGTCATAAATATAAGACGTCTTGTGGGTATTAAGAAAAAAAAGCAGCAAAAAAATTTCCAGAAACCTTAAAACAGTAAACAAAGTTTCAGATTACGCAGGACAAAAGTTTTGAATTGTTTTTGGAGGGTGCAAGGAATGGCTACAAATTAACTTGCACATTAAAAAAACAGTCAGAAAAAAGAGAAACATGATTTCAACGCTTTTGTGGTTCTAAAATGCTTTTTCCTCCAGAAAATACTTGAACAGGTTCTTTGCTTGGCCTATTCAGAATGGCAACTGCAAAAAGCAATCAAGAAACGTTCAAGTTTGATGGAACATGGCCATGTCCAATTCCATCGGTAGTATACTCACAGAGAAATCAACAAAAATAAAACCAACAACCTATTTTTTGACAATCTCGGCAAAATGCGTAGAAAGGCACAAAAGAGCTTTGGGCCCAATTCTCCGGAAAAAAATTAATCAAGAGTGATTGTACACCAGAAGCCTTTACAGTGAAATGGGAGTACTTCTAATGTTGTCGGAAAGTTCGGGATGTTTTGTTTATAATAAGAAAAAAAAGCACAAAATTTTTAAAAGCCTTGAAATTAAAATTTTTTTGATTTACGCCGGACAAAAAGATCAAATTTCTTCGGGATGTATGAGGCACGACTTCATATTCACATGCTCACTCAAAAGACAGTGATAGTCAGAAGAAAAAAAACATGAGTTCAACATTTTGTTGACGAATATAGCTGCCAAAATGTACTTATTCACTTCAGCCCTATTTTTAGCTAAGGATAATAAAAATGGGGATATTTTTGGATCACCAGCCTGCCACCTTGATCTAGGAAACGTGGGATAAGAGACAGTAAAGTCTCCCATTGAAATCAAAAATTTTTTTGGGGATGATATATTTTGACCGTGAAACGATTTTGTTTTACATGCAATCCAGTAAAATCAGTAGTCTCAGGCCTTTCACACTTGTTTTCACTATGTTTAGAGAATTAACATAGTCGTTCCGTGATTCTGCCGTGCTTTGCGCTATGTTTACTCAAATACTGAACCTTCCCGGTAAGTTTTCCTCCAAAAAAAGATTCCTGTGTTTCCCGCTAACTTTCCCAAGAAACTCAAGATTCACAAGATTTCCTGCAAGTTTAATCGGACAAAAATTTGTTTCACGACAAGATGACTGGTAACAACTAAGATTCCGGGTTTCCCGACAAGACAGCAGGGAAAAAAATAAAAGTCACTTTCTTGCACTGGTTGACCAGTCTACGTTTTATGTCCTCCACCTGAAAGCGCTCACGATTGTACACTAATAGCTCAATTTATTTTATCGCTACCAGATGATGAATTTTTTTCACCGCCTAACTAAGCTAACTTCACTGCATTCACCGCTTATCTTGTAAAGTTTTTAGGCATTCACCGCTTATCTTGCATAATTTGTGCGCTGAATGACGGTGACCCTACACTCGGGGTCTGGTCATAACCAATCTTTGTCTTAATTACCCGGTTCAATTTTCCACCACCTCACCCCTGGTGGTCTTGATTTTCTGGACATGATGACGTGTTGACTGAGCTGACAGGATTGTCTGGGTTGTCTGGACATAATGACTCGTCGAATGGATTGGCTGGGTTTTCTGGTCGTTAGACTGGTTGGGCTGGACATAGACATTTGGTTGTCTCGGTTGTCTGGAAGCTGTCTGGCTTGTCTGGTCATATGTCAGTGACTTCGATTCGGGATTCTTACATGTGTCCTAATTGCTGGTATAGGCAAAAAGGATTAAAAATTTACGTTTCTTTTGATTAACCTAAATTTGACGTATAAAATTAATTGCAGATGAGTCTATTGGCAACGAAGTTAAGTTTCAGAAATACTTATCTCTCAATAGAAAATGAAGAGCGCGACAGTGAGAATTTTTTAAAAATAAATTATGATAGGTACATTTTTTTCCAGTAAATGTCATTACCAAAATAACCAGAATAGAATTTGCACATGGATATTGGTGAATGTATTGCTTAATAGTTAATCCTGATTAGATTAATCCTGATTAGATTGGTTGTATAATTTATTCAATTGCTTAATTAAATGTAATTGGATTGATTTTTTATAAAATTAGGAAAGTTGTGTTACTCAAATTTTGGATCTCTTGATATAGTTGATTGAAGTGGCAAGAAAGTTGCAAGATTGGAAGAGATAGTTGAATTAAAGTTGAATTAAATTTACAAACAAATATTTTACAATGGGTATAGCAAAAAATCAGTAGTAGTCCAAAAACCTAAAATATAGCTTAGTCGGATTTCATAGAAACGTAGTAATCGGAGGATTGCAGGAAGTGAAATTAGAGCTTTTAAAAATGAGATATATATTCAAGCTGAATGCAGACATATGCCAAAAAAAATATGATCTATGATTTTTTTGCTTCATTTTTTATGTTCTCCCTGACATTTGATAAATAAGGATGTTTTTATGCTGTTTGAACAACGATTTTGGAGCTACTTTGTTGTTTCCGTTACATACTTTATAAATGTATGTCTTCAATATTTTAGAAGTATATAGTTTATAAGTATTTGCAACCGGATGCTCTTGTTGTTTCCTGGTAAATTAATTTTTAGGAGCAACTTTTGGTTCCATCAATTGCTTTGAAATAAAAGTTTTTACGAAAGTATAAGTAGTGTGCGATTGCGTAAAAAATTTAAATATAGCAAATCTAAATTAATGAAAATTGCAGAAGCAGTTAAGAGTGTTTATATTTACAGTATTCTTATCTTAGCAGAAATCCAATGATTTGAACTAATTAGCTCTTGATCGTGGAAAGCTCTGAAATGGTTTTGCCAAGAGAATATTTTGATCAAAACGAACAGTATCGTAAAGTAATTTGAACTGTCACTAACCTTGTTTTTTAATCAATTGGATCTTTTCGTTTTGTTTATATAGCCTATTCAATCAATATCAACAATTTAGTTAACAGTCTTCTATGTCGCAACTAACAACATTTTGGGTTATTTTCAAAATTTGATTGGACTCTTCGATTTAATTTTAACATTTGGGGTTAATCTAAGTAATCTATCGAGGATTTTCGTAATTTAGTAGACCCCGAGGGCATTAGACTTTCTTCAAATTTATAGATTTACTAGAGACCAGTGAACCTATAACAAAACTGAACCTCAACTTCATGCCATCGGGGATTACCAAATAATCCTGTTTTGTACAACGAAAAATCAATTGGCCTGAAGAAAAGACAATCAACTAAAGATTGCATTAAAAAACTAACAGGACCGAATACAATGTTATAAACTGTAGTTGAACTGTATTGATAGTGTACTGTTCACCAAAGCTGCTGAGGAGACATGAGTTCCTGACAGAAAGGGACGTTGGTATGTTTGGACCCCTTAAGCTGTAAAATTAGCTCCAATTGCAGTCTTTGAAAGCCATTAATAAATTTGTAACTAGCTGCTCTCTGAATCCAACTTCAATACACCCCAGCTCCAGCAGGCTACCATTGAAGCGCAGCTTGTTTGGGTTACGTTTTGGTTTGGATAAAATAATCTTTTCATCGATTTCGGTAGATTTTTAATAGCCGCCCTCATCTTCTCAGCCGGCTATTATAGCGCTCCTAATTTTTTTTACAATTCAAAGAATTTGAATTGTATTGTGGCGCTGTCTTTTTTACGACTCGAAGAGGAGTATTGGAGAAGTCCTTTTTTAATCAATTTTTTGAGTGAATTTTGAAGCGGGAAATGAAACGCGTGAAAAAATTTGGAGTGATTTTGGTGCTGAACAAAAGTGAAGAGCGGAGCGAAAAGAGAGTGGTTTTTGTTCATACCGCTGTTTTTGAGAGAGCGAAAAAGTGATGTGTGACAAATTTTTTTCTAAGCGAGCGAAATTTTTTTGTTCACGTGCGGCTTTTAAAAGCAGTTTTTTTGCAACTTTTGATGGTTATGAGGTTTGATTATGATATAGCATTAGTTTTAGGTCTGTTTTGATAGGAATTGAAAGTTTCAAGTAGTTAATTTGATTTTTAATGCTAATTTGGAGGTTTTTGATCAGTTTTGCTGATTTTTAGACGAAATTTAATGATTTTTCACCCTATTATAACTTGCCCATTGTTTTGCGAGTTTTTCATTGCTCTAATTGCAAAGGAACCTTATTCGGCTTTATGTTTCCTTGTACTATTAAAAAAACTCATTTAGTTTTTATAGTTTTTGTTGAATTTGTTTTTGAATGCCGTTTATATTCCTTATTTTTTTATGGCATTTGTTGAGTTTTAGGGTTCATAATAGTTTTTCTAGTTGTTTAGTAATAAGTATGGGCAATTTTGGATATGAATCATTTTTTGTTGACAAATATGACAAAAAATGTCGAACATTGGAACTATTTTTCTAAAATTTTTTTTGCAATTTTTCGGGTTTTCTGTTTTTTGAGACAAGTATCATAGACTATTATGTCTTGTCTATTGTTTTGCGCGCATCTGGATGCCCTATTGGCTGAAAAGAATTTTTCTTTGGATTTATATGCTTTTGTAATATTAAGAATTTTACTAACTTTTTCCAGTTCTTTAGTGCAAGTCGTTTTTAAAGAGTTTTTCATAATTTGGCCTCACGTATTTTTAAAACATTCAATTAAGTGGTTTTAGTAAGTAATAGTTGTTTTGATGAAGTAGTTTTGGCAGAGATAGTTATTTCGGGATCTCAAGTTATGACAAAATTTGATCAGATTTTTTATCATATTTTAACAGATTTGATTTTTGTTTTTACTTTTTTGTTTTATGGCTTGGTTTCGAGAAAATCATAAATTAGTGGAGGCAAGTTTTTTCTGATGAGTAGTTGGATGGCGGTTAAATAGATTTTCGAAACAGGAAATGGAGCGAAAAAGCGAGTGGTTTTGCGGCGTGAATTTTTTTGGTCTAATTTTAAAGTAGAGTGAGAAAATGGTGTTTGAACAAAAATTCGCTTTCTTGCTAGTGGTTTTTTGTTCACATGCGGCAATTTCACTTTGAATTTTACTGTTTTTTCGATTTTTTTTGGATCGGGTTTTTTCTAAATGGTTTTCCCAATCCATTAATAGCTCATTCTAGGCCTAGTTTTTTGTGTGAACCAAATTTTCATTTCTCGCTAGTGGTGTTTTGTTCACATGCGGCATTTTGACACCGAATTTTTTTTTCAAATTTTTTATCTGATTTTTTTTAGAAATGGTTTTCCCAATTCACTCATATTCCGTTATAAGTCGTTTATTGTTTAGTCAATGAAAGTTCTTTGAATTGTACGTCAGGACTTGTCCTGCTATGTTTTTTACTTCGTCGAACTTTTTTTCGCTTTACCATTTTGCCGCTTTTTCAGCATTTTGCGTGAATTCTTTTTGACTTCTCTAGGCTAGTTTCTCACTTCTCTCATTCTGCTAAAAGCGAATTTGAACATAGTTGCTCAGCAAAGCAATTCAAAATGAAGAGTCAGAATAAAAAATTGAAGTCAGAAATAGCAACGGGATAAACCCATAAAGCCCAATTTTAGATGCCCGCTATTTGAACGTCGTTCCTATAAGTCTTAGTTACCATCTCTTATGCTTATTGGTATTGCTAGTAGCCCCTGTAGCCTCTCTCTAAGAAACAGAAGTATGTTTAACGACGAAATGCCATCAAAATAAATCGGACTTAAAAAATGTTTTTGTACAAAAATCTTTTTTTCGATATCTTCTATTCTTTCAATCCCAATCATGCTTATTGGAATCAACGGCGGCTATTTTCCGTCAATCTGCCGGGTATGTTTTAAAATTTATACGTTTTAATTGACGCTTTGTCTTACATTTAATGATTAGTGGTGAGACTTGAATGTGTTTTGTCTCTTTACAGCAATTGCGTTTTTACATCTTTTTGTTTTCTCCGTTTTTGACAGCATAAACTCTTTGCAGGAAATTCGTTGTGCTGGTGTAACAAATTTTTGTCAAATCCGGAAAAAAAATCGTCATGAATAATTGATTCTTTATTTTTTTTCCTAGAAACTAAGATTATACTAGAGAATTGTATGTGTTGCTCATCAGACTTTATTTAATGAGATTGTTACGTTTTACGTGAATCAAAACAGGCTCTGTAGAATGACTTTCTACATCTGAACTTTCCACCGAAATAGAGTCATATTTATGCAGACTACTTGACCAGTATTGTGGGCTCTTGTTTTCGTGCAAAATGGTTTCGTATACGTGAGATAATTGAAACGATTAAATTGACTGAAACATGATCTCAAAACTATAGATGGTATTACCATAATTCTAACTATACGTTCACTAAGCATTCCAGAACTTTTGCTAAGAGTTCGAAGTTGTTTCTTAAAACTGCGAGATAAATTAACACTGAAAAAATATGCAAGTTGACCTGTCTATTGTATTCTAAATCTCGTTTTCCAAAATGAGCGCTAAACAGACGCTGACGAGAAAAAGGAAAACAGATTTGAGGTAATCTAGAATTATAGCCCCTCCTCTGATAGTCGATTGCTGCGTGATTGCTGTAATTAAAATTCTTACCCATACACTAATGCTATTTTTGGACAAGGGCGGGGCTTTAATTCAGCGCCTGAGACTCGAATTAATTCAAATGGAACAATTTAATGAAATTGTTTTTGTTCATAATTATTTGCATCTTTTCATAATTTCACTGCATGAACAGTCTTGCAGGAGATCTTGTGGGAAGGACTTGATGTAATCTTCAACAGTAACTTCCTCCTCGGTTTTACCCGAAAGTTTTTTCCAGAAGTTGATCATCATGTTATCGTCATCATCATCTGGGAAAAATTTGTCGGTCAGGGCGCATACTTTTCCCTGGTTTTCCCCTTTGAACTTTTCCTGGAGCAAATTGCGGAACTCGTATATGTCAAGGGTCCCGTTTTTGTTGGTGTCACACACGGCAAACCAGTAGAAGAAATTACTGGGTTCCTAAACAGGAATCAGTGGAAAATATAAAGAAGGAAATGAAAGAATTTATTAGCATAGTACTAGTATTAGTGCATAGTAAAAGTGTTAGTACACGCAATCCAAATCAACAGATAAATAAGTTCACAATAATTTATTTTGAGACCTGCATGTTTGGCTCATCGTCCCACTTGCCTCATATTAGTGAGAACATTATGAAATTATAGCTGAAAGGGAAATATTCCGATGTCAGTTTAAGATTACGTTAAAGCGACTTATTCTAAGTTTGTATGCCCCAATTTATGCTAGAATTGACCAATTTGTCAAGTATATTATACTTGTAAAAATTAAATAAATAGGAAATCAAAATTGTCTATGGCACCCAATTGTTGGATGAATGAAAACCAAGCTTAAGCCCTAGGAAAATTGTTTCCCGAGACCTTGTCAAGAAATCCTAGTAAATAATTTGTGTACTTGTTTGTTCATTTCCCAATTTGAAGTATTCTAATCTGAAGGAATCAAAACTGTAGTGTAGTCCGTTTAAGTAAAATGTCTACATATTAATTTTCCATTTTGTTTCCGCGGGTTGTAAATTTTGTCAATTTTATCTGAAACTTTGGCTGTTTTTTGACACATCTCAAAACATAGAAGTTGAAAGAATTGTCATTTCTATACTTAGATAAGCTGGAACACAACGAATTGATAGTTAAAAATTTACACAATCTTGATCATATACTATTGGAAATATTAGTAATTTTCTGTTCACCAATCAATGACAATGTACTACGCTGGGCAATGGGAGCGTGAACTTGTGCGTGTTGGAAGCTGGTCTATAAGTGTGGGTTTAAATGGGTGATTGAGAGGACACTGACCTTGAATGGGGAGAGAATGCACCTGAGGAGACATAGGGCTCTCACTTGGTCTCTCAGCCCGTCATTCTGTCCCTTCGCATGAGTGTTGAATGCACTGTCAAAGTCAACACCCCTAAATAGACAATCAGGTAGTATAAAGTCAGCCCAGGTCGAGGTGCTCGTTTAAAATTACTTATGATCTGATTATTATCTGATTATGACAACTAACATTTTGATCCACTCACTGCCTCAGTTTTGCCCAGCTTTTGTAGCGTTGGTAGAATTGTGGTTTGATCACGGAAAGGAAATATCATGCTAGTTTGATAATGCTGGAGGAAAGCTCATGCGGGGAAGTGGGAAAGGATTACCGAAAATTATTTTCCAAGTTCACCTTAAATTGCTAAATTGTTTCCAAAAGGCAAAACCCTGTCAAATGGTTTAATTTTGCATCATTTTATCTGGCCGCTTATGAGTCCTGATACCTGTATCAACCAGCCTGTTTAAAATTTTCCTAGCAAATTACTGATCAAAGTTGTTGGTCTATAAACGAAAAGTGCAATACGTTCTGAGTGCAACAACAATGAAACAACTTTTGTTAGGTTTTCAAACGTTTTGGACTCTGTTGAGTTCACATGCCTAACTTGAACCAGAAATGCTGTTTTTGTATAATTGTTTACTCCCTTAAGACCAATGTTTCTGCTAAAATTATTTCGAAATTATTCTTACTCAATTTGTGAAATCGCGACACTGGCTTTATGAGAAATGGTTTCGTCGTCTGTGAAAGTGAGTAACAAAATTTACAATTATATGAAAATGTCTTGAAAATAAAACAAATTATATGAAAATGCCTAGATAAATTTTGCTATCTTGTCAGCCTTGTCCAGAAACGCCCGGGAAAGAACAAAAAAATGACGTTGGTATTTTGTATGAACCAAAGCACTGAAATGTCAAACGTTTCTCGCAATAACAATTTCGTTGTTCATATATCTCATATATTCTATTAACTAAACTATTCTATTAAATATGTTCACAACATTAAATGAGAATTTTAAATCCTAGATGCAGGTTCTTGGATATTTTTTAAGTTATAGTCATGTTCCTTATGTAATAGCTATGTGACTGTTTGTTTGAAAACACCTGGAAAACGAATCCGAAATTTCTTTTGTCAGGTGCGGTTGCTTTTAGGTTGAATTTAGCATCTTCTGAAACTCTTTCCCCAGACCTTCGGTTTTTGCTTTATTATTTCCCTTAATTTTTGCCTTCTCTAAGAAGTTCACAATTAACAATTTTTTCTCATGTACCGAAATGGAAAAAATAAATATGAAACCAGAAAATGAAAATTTTGTTTAACGACAGAATTGAAACTAGCGCCACTTGGTTGCCCTAATCATTTGGTTATAACATAGCGGCACTTTAGGATTAGTTGACGCCAAAACAATTTGTACAGATTAATATAAAGTTTTCGATAAAGCGCGCTAGCTACTAAAGATATTTGAAAAAGAAGAAATTTTTGAAAGCTTTGGAACATTAAATATTAACATCTAGAAAACCTAGTTCCAATTGTATAAGAGTAACAGAGAAAAATTGCAATATGTATTTAGTTTTGTATTGCTTGAAAAATTAAATCAATCAAGATTTTAATCTTTTTTTTGCGATGTTTTCAACTTTTGTATCGCAAAAGATGACCATATAAAACGGCCTTTAACAGACTGCAAAGTTGAGTTGTGTTTAAAATTTTATGGGCTATAAAATGGCTGAATGGGATTGTTGTCAAAAATGAAGTATATGAGGGTTGGGGGATTTCAACATATTTAATTACTTTAATCGTTTTTTGCTCTTTACTATAGAAAAGTCTAATTTCGGGTCGTTGACAGCTTCATTAGGCTCCATCCAAACTGACTCACTTATTTAATGCACCTACACGAAAACTTAGTTAATTAAAAACAACCCATTTTAAACTATTCGTTTGTTCATGGTCTGTGTTTTTTAAACAAATTTTTTTTTGCTACGGTAATGTGAAAAAAAATATTTAAAACTCAATTCCGTTCTCCGTTCTTTCGTAGAACAGGAGAATAAGCGTTCATTGCGGCAAACAGTTTTTCATCAGGAAAAATTGGGACAAAACATTTTTTTAAAATTTTTAACACAAAACCTCAAAAAATAATGTCTTTGGCTGGTTGTCAAGACCAAAAACTGTTAAAAGTTTGGTTGATATGTGAAATTTATCTTTTGCTCGAATATTTTACATTTGGTAGAATGAGTAAAAAGTTCGAGAAGTTTTGAAGATTTTTGCTTTTTATCACCGTCTGAACATTAACAAAATACTGAGTTTAATTATTTGTTACAAAAAAAATATAATTACAACTCTTGATGGAGTTTAGTGTTCTAATATACGTGGTGTTGTAAATTATAGGTTTCAATAGTAATAAATACGAAAAAAAGAGCAAAGTGTTCAAAGTTATTTGAAAAACCTTAAAAACTCCTATAGAAAGCAAAAGTGAAAATGTGTTTGTAACAAACGATTCACTTTTCTAACAGTTTTTCAATGATGCCAGTTTTAACGCTCTGAGCAAAAGATCAATCAGCAAAAATTGACTCGTTACTATACCAACAGTTGCGTCTTATTATGATGCTGTAAATATGAACTGTCTTCAAACAGTATGCTCATTCATACTTTCTGATAACAGGAAGTTGGCACTGTATTTATGGAAATTTGTCAACTTAAGCAAGAACAGTTTTTGAACCGAATATCGTCGGACCAATTGCTCTCCACTGACAAGCGTGCAGTTGACTTTGATTGTTCACACTTGGTTGGAGGGGGGGGGGGTATTAGCTCTGCTTAGTAGCGCCTAATGAGGCTGTCAGAGAGCTATACATAGAATTAATATCCTCTGGTTTTGACAGTGTTAATCCCATTTTTAACGAAAGGTAGAATGTTACAAGCAAGTACAAAAACGGTCGCGTCGACCAAAAAGTTTGCATAAAAAGACACGCACTGATGCTTTAACCGCTTGAAACTTCGTTCAACGTTAGTTAAAAGTATAAAACATTCTACAAAATTTTACTTTGTAATTTGAATATTCTGTGAGAATTTTTCATTTCGGATGCAACAGGCACCTTAAGCGAACCCTTCTTTGCATGGAGTAATTTAGTGCCTTTTGTCTGCTATCAATCTACTTGTACAGCTTCAATTATCCGAACAAGAATGCATCGATTTCGACGCTGACAATTAATCCTTTGGAATGCGTTCTCCTCCCCTCCTCTCCCGTCAACAAAATTGTTGATTTCCTAAACCTGTGTGAGCAATTTAATGCGTTTTTGCAAATAATTTTGATTTATATAATCTCATAGAAGGTAGAGTTAGTTATTAGTAAACATGTACAATTTTAAGATTATATAAATGTGAGTTATAGATTATCATATTTTTTTTAAATCTCAAACATGCAAATTCGAATAACCCCAAGGTTAAAGTTAGATGTTGTAATATTATAAATCAAACATACTACATCTTTCCCTTGAATAACTAAACATAATAATCATAATAATAAACTAAGGTTCAGTTTCTAGTTCTCGTGAATTATTTTATAATAATAAACTTTTAAAGCCTTCAATTCTTTTGTCCATTGGAACTCGTTCGTGTCTTTTTTGCATCTCTTCCTTTAATTCTTTTTAAAATTTTTTCTCTGATTTTTCCTTTCTTAGAGCTCTTGGAAGTTTATTCCATTTCCGAACAAAGTTTCTTATAATTGAATTTTGACTCCATTTTGATTGACATTTTGTTGTGATAAAAAAATCGTATGTACGGTTATTAACTTTAATTTCAACGTCTCCGATTACTCTGAATTCTTTTTGGTCTTGTATGTTTGTTTGTTGGACAATATCGAAAAATCTATTTAATGAAGTTTTTGCTTTTTGAAGTTCTGCGGGAAGTATTTTATTTTCAAGAAGTAGTGTGTGAGCAGTGTCATATTTTGTTCGAAAATATGACAGCAAACTTTTATGCCCCATCTAATTTGTTTGTTTATTCTGTCAATTGAGTAGGACGGCAAACTTCGAAAAAATATTGCACTAAATTCTAAATGCAATAAAACAAGTGATCTAAAGAGATTTATTCGAGCCTTTAAAGGTATTTGATTGCGTACCAAATAAATTGATCTGATAGCTAAAGCCATTTTACTGATCACATTATTAAGTTGTTTTTGGTATGTCAACTCTTTGTCAAGAATAACACCTAAGTATCTGATTTCATCTGTTGGTTTCAATGAATGACTATTAAATTCAACGCAATTGACAGTTGGTAACTTCTCATTTTTGAAACGTTTTCCCTTCATTTAGAGTTAACTTGTTTTGTTTCATATATTGTTCAGTTTCCATCAATAATTTTTTAGCCTTTGCTTCTAAGCACTGTTGGGAGGGGCGGGAGGGGGGGGGAGGGGGATGGGCTAGAGAAATAGTTCACATGCTTTCCATAGTTGAGAGTATGACGTATGGGAAGACGACGGTGTTCGCGCAAAATTGGGCTATTGGTTGATGAGAAAATTACATAAATTGAGAGGACAGTGGTAGCTAGCGCTGAAAAGTTTTTTCTTCACCGCGATAATTCACAAAGCACTGGTCTCTACCAGTGATACAACTTGCTCACATATTACTAGGGTACTCCACCCCATAATTTGGGGAGTGACATTACCCCTTATATCGTTTATTTGGGTCTTTCCATAAAGCCGGCTTGCTTGGCAACATCCCCGGTGTTGAAAATTTGCTTTGTATTTTTTTGAACATTTGTCCTGTCGCTCACAGAACAAGGAAGCTCTGTTAGGTATCTTCCACATTCCGACCCCTCTCATCCACGATTTTTGCTTATTTGTCTATCAATTGAGGAACAGATAGAAAACTCAAAAAATCCCACATACTGATCAAAAATAATTGGTCTTTGAATTTAAAAAAATTGCGTCCAACTCAAATCATTCAGAAAAGTGATTAATGCCACATTAATGGGCTGAGTGGGATGAGACCTGTCATTAGTAAGACTACGCGAAAAGACAAACAAAAAATCAAATAGCAACAAGAAACATTCATATCCAAAACTCAAGGGCTTTTTTTGAAAAAAAAATTACATAAAAAAGTCGAAAAGCAAAATAGCATCAAAAAAACTTTTTTAACAAATTAGTTTGTACTTCAAAAGAAAATACTTGAGGCCAGTCATTGATGAGATTTAGTAACAGGCAGACAATAATAGTCACAACGGCAAAGTTAAAGAAAATACGTTTGTGTTTTTGAAAAACAAACAATTTCAATTAATGAAAGCCATTAAATATCAATTGAAAGTTTAAAGAGATTTAAGCTCTCCTTTACTTCATTATGAAGACATTCAGACTTATCCTTATCCAGAATATGTGTTCGTCTACAAAAACAGACAGCAAATTTGCCGAGAAACAAAAAAATATCTATTAAATTTTTGCAATAAAACGGTGTCGAAGCCACTAGGAACATAATCTATTTCAACAACAAAAAACTCGGACTTAATTTGTTGCGCGTTCTTTGATCACCAATATTGATATATATTGCTAATGAAAAATTGGACTAAATAACAAATATAAAAAAGCTACATTTTTTCCCGAAAACAATTAGTTTCTAAGAAATAAAAACATTAGCTATTAACTGAAGTCATTGAAACGGTTTTTTTCTCATAACCCATTGAGATATGTCATTGTTCAAAATTGTGAAAGCCTACATAAAGAACAATAAATAGCCGAAAATCGCAATTTAAATTAATTTTCTCTAAACA
Organism: Convolutriloba macropyga; assembly: GCF_964194025.1. Taxonomy (NCBI): domain Eukaryota; kingdom Metazoa; phylum Xenacoelomorpha; order Acoela; family Convolutidae; genus Convolutriloba; species Convolutriloba macropyga. The sequence goes on along the minus strand of NC_134471.1, from coordinate 18,846,120 downwards.
ACAATGATCGAAGCCGTTAGAACAATAAGCAATGCATTAAAAACTTTGAATGTGTTCAATTGTGCCTTTCTTTAACAGCAAAAATTTGATATATGGCCTGTAATTAAAAAACTAGGTAGCAAGTATACCAAAAAATGCAAAATGGAAATTGGAAAATATGTCTGTTTTTTTTTCAATACATTTTATTTCAAAGCCATGACGAACTCAAGTCAAAGTCATGAAGTATTTCAGCTATCAACTCAAATCAGTAAATGGGCTACTTTGTTCATCTATACGAACCGCTTGGGACCTCTGTTTAGTTAGAAAATATACGACAACAAAAAATGACAAAGACAAAAGAAAATTAAAATAAAATTTTGCGAAAAATCGGTATCGAAGCCCTTTAAGCAATAAACAATGCTGTAAAAACATTAAATACGTTCATTTGTGCCTTTCGTGCACACCATTCAAAAATATGTGACCTTTAAATAATGAGAATACGTAGCAAGTAGAAAAAGAAGTACAAAAAAGCAATTATTAAAAAAACGTCTATGTTTTCTTAAAACATTTGACTTCTAAGTCATGGAAAATTTTAGCTGTCAGTTAAAGTCATGAAATAGGATTGGCTACTTTTAAGGTCCCTTCTATGCGGCTAAGAGTTACATTTATCCAGAATTTATTTTCCGACTACAAAAAGAACGACAAATAGAATGTTCCAAAATAGAAATAAAATGTTGCAAAATAGAAATAGAATGTTCCAGAATAGAATAAAAGTTGCATTTTGCATAATTATCGAGTTAAATTTGCAACAAACAGGTAATTTTTTGATTCAGGAACACCCTCAAAGAATGCATAAGTAAAACTTGCCTTCATTGGAGTAAATTAAGTTTGTCAGCGGCGTTTAGGTGTGTTAATCTGGTAAATTTAAACAAAGTGGACTAAAAAGCTTATTTCATTCCATTTTTAATGAAAAGCTAGATTTTGGAAAAATTTGGAAACAATTTTTGCTAAAAATTAGATTAAACAGTTTAAAACACTCCTTTTTTGATGTTTAACAAACAATACTATTTTTTACAAGTTTTAACGTTTTTTTTTTGCAAAATTGACGAAAAGTTGCGTAAAAATGTGAAAATTGTGAACAATAACAACCAAAATCCGTCAAATGTTCCGAAAATTTATTCCTCTATGATGCCGTGGAAAATAACCAAATCAAATTTAAAAAAAAAAACATTTTAATAGTATATTCTAGGCTGGACGGGACTTTTTATGATACCACTCACAACCCTGTACTATGAATATATCGATCAGCCAAAATTGACTAGACAAAAAACCCGTTTGAGTGTGTAATTCCTTCCCCCCCCCCCCCCCCAAAGTGGGTCGGAACAAATATTCCGAGCATATAAAATTTCCCGTATATCATCTAAAAAAATTGACAAAGAGCATATTCTTTATCTTGTTCTTACCTTAACTCCTCCCTTGTAAGTCCGAAATCTTCAGTTAACATAGCCACGCACAGGTTTCTGAACTCTGTCCGTGTCATCATAGGTTCGCCCGCTTTCTTCACAAAGGGTTCGAATCTGGCCTCGATTGCATGTGCCAGCTGAGTGAGCTTTGGAGTCATGTTGTGGAACCAAAACATCTCTTCGGAGTTCCACCCCAGTTTCTTGTCAACTCCAATCGCATCTTTTAGGGACAACGTGAGAGTGTTGATAAATTTCATCGTAAGCGTTCCAGAATAATCTAGAAAAAATAATGAGTATAACTTTTTTACCAGAAATTTGGAAAACCGAAGAAGAATAATTTATATTATTCATTCTTCGTTTTGATTCTAAGTCATCAACTTAATAAATACATTTGATTTAAATCGTTCAGTTTTAGCTTTGTTAATTTTAGGAACAGTTTGAGCACAGCAAAGCAAATTTATTTAGTGTTCACTAACCATTTATTAAATTATTAGGCATTATGTCCATTTGTGCACAATATTATCGCAATTGAGATTGTCAGTTATTACTATCAAAAAGCTATGTTTTAATTTTACTAGGAGCGAGACATTTTTAACGTCTCTATCAATATAAAATTGAATCACACGGAAATAGCAACTGTTTGTAATTTTTGTTTCATTTTGAACGGGGTAAATTTTGTTCAAAATCTTGCGTTGATAACTATGTTCATGTTTTCTTGTAGAGTTTTCAAGTTTTATTAACTTTCTCAATCGATGTATCTAGGTCAGAACCCGCTGTTTCTTCAAGCGTCTGGAACCTGATTTGAGGGTCCATAAAAGTCCACCTTTAAATCATACTCATTACTAGCCAGCGCCCCTACAAATATATTTTCTTCTGCGCTCATTTGTGATCAAGAGGCTGGCGCTAATGTAAGTTGACACATAATATTCCGCCCCCGCTTATCCACTTTTTTTGGCTTTACTGTGAACCAATTGAAGCAGAGATAGACTAACTTCAAAAAAATATGTTAAAATTTAGTCATTTAAATTCCGATATATTCTTAAAAATGAACAGAGATGTATACAAAAAAGGCCAATAACCCCCTCCCCCCTAGATCAATATTTTGTTTAAATAGAGTGATTACAACAACAAACGAAAAATCACAAGTTTGATACAACTTCCAAAGTAGAAGAAAAACAATTTCCTTAAATAAACAATTACTTTACCAAACAAAAAATGAGATTCATTGCCTATGCTGTTTTAAAACTGAACCTCAGACAGAATGGTTTTATATTTACACCTGTTTTGTTAGCAAGCTGGCATGGACTCTACTAATTTTCAGTTAGAATTTAAATTCCAAATTCACAAATTAAGAGTGCAAAAGTCAACAAAATGACTGAAAATTGTGACCTTGGAAACCAGGAGGAAACACTGATTCGAGAAACCGTTAGTTAGAGTATTTGTTACGAACGTGCTAGATTCCGTCATCAAAAAAGAACTTCTGTAAGAAACGATCACCCCCCCCCGCCCCGCCGAGCACTCGACCTTGGTTATTGACTTTGAGCTGGAAAAACAAAACCAACAGAGTTTGTTGTTCAGATCCAGAACAACGCACTGGTTTTGTCTTTCGTAACTGTAATCAATCACCAACAGAGCAACCGCCGCCAATTCATCTCTGCTCAAACTTCATCCCCAAAATTGGCCTCCCGTATACCATCTACTCATAGCTGAAAATGTAGATTCTGGGTGTCGCCAAGAAACGAAGAAAATTATATTGCTCGGAGAACTCATTGTAATTATTCCGGTCTGCAAATATTTTTGCCTGAGACTGGCGAAAAGCAAGTTGGCCAAACCATAACCATAATAACAGTGAAAAGAGAGCGAAATATTTTGAAAAAGACTTCTAACGACATTTCAACTACTTTCCTTAATGAAGGCACGTATAACCAAGTTTACGACTCCGCATACAGCAGATCGGGTGACAACTTGTTGGCTATGATAAACAATCAATCGCAAAAGATCGAACCATTAGACTTGCGCCTCATTATCGGAAATGCAAAATTTACACTTTTTTCTACTCTGGAAGTGTTTGTAGTAAACTGAACCAGGACCCTAAAACGCAAGTTTTTGCCAAATATTCACAACCAAATTGGATCTACTATACAAGACAACAACCAGAATTGAGAGAATTTTCAAATGAACCAGTTTGACACCAGGATGAATGCAAGTTCCGGTCTACAGCAACGGCTGGAAAATCCTTTATGCCGAAATCCCAAATGTGTTTGCACGGCCTCAAACCCCTGATTGGACGAGATATGTTCCAAGAATTTGGCCCTGCTATCAGATAACCACCCACGACATCAATCGGGAAGAATTTCACCAACCTTGCCACACAAAGTTCAATCAAAATTTGGGGAGCAAAATCCATTAACAACTAAATACATGTATCGACAGTTCAATGATCCATATGTCACGACCAATATTTAACAAAAAGCTTCATCCTAAACTTCAGAACGGAAAAGGAGTCCTAACTAACTTGCAAGAAAAAAACAACGAAATAAAAAAAAATTAGTCAAAGAAGTTTGTTTTGAAAGACTGGCAAGTTGTTTAAATAAATCGCATCGATAATATCAACCGTGTTAAAACGAGACGAAATAGTAAAGTTGTCCTGACATTCGAATGTTCTCAACACATACGAACAAGATCAATTGCTAAACAGATACATATCAACACGCAAATTTTCACAACTTGTAATGATTCCGCGTCGCTCAACAATAGTTTTGCCCCGACCATCGATCTTAACTTCGCATATAGTTGATTAAAATTACATCCTGATGCAGCTAAAACTTGACTCGTAGCTTTAATATAATAAGTGGAGAATTGACTGAACCTTATAGCTTCAACACTGGATTTTATTTTCTTACAGAACTGTCGGTAAAATTTTTGTATGTAAGCAAAGGAGTACACATTGATTGCATTTACAATTACCTTTTTTTCTAGATGATATTGCAACCGTTATTACTGGTAAAACGAGAAGACAATTTCCAACATAAATTTGCTCAACTTGAGAAACACGATGACTTTAATTTCCCAAGTAACCTCTCAAAAATTGATTTTGATAAAAACCGAAACTGATATTCTGGGCTAAGGTTTCTCAAAGATTGGGACTTTGCTTCTCGAAAACAAGACCGCGCTATTTCATCTCGAACTATCAAATAAACCTTAGAAACTCCGATCTTTTCATTTGATTTCAGTAAACTATATTAGCATATTTAAAACAAAATTAGCCCAACATTGCCACCCACTCCTTCTTCACTTTCGAAAATCTGAAAGTTGCATGAGGACATATACTCATGAGAAACTCTTTTTAAGTGCAGGATGCATTGCAAACGCCACCGAAAAATGTCAATAAGAACCGGAAATTGGAGCTCTCAAGAGTTAAGTGCTCTTGGAGTGGCGTTAGAGCGACTCACAATTGATGACTAAAAGCAATCACTTTCGTTTTTTCTTCTTTGAATTACTCTGAAGAACGCTATGGCGTCAAAAAAATAGAAACTCTGGTGTTAGTATGATACAAATAATATCTCAACAAATTTTTGAACGGAAAACATTATGCAGTAATCGCAGATCACTGACCACTCTCATCAGCGCTCAAAGAAAAGGGCTCAAATAATTCATAAAATAGTTTTTTAACTCGTGTCGTAGATTGTCTTTGTCCTTATCACTTTCCATATTATTATTTACCAAGTGATGGGCTAAGTTGACAATATTTCTCGCAGCTCGTTCCAATTGGGTAAAAAGATCTTTTCCGAGGACGAAGAATTCATAGTAGTCTAATTGGAACTAATTTGTATTAGCGCAGAACTAATAAATTGACAATATACCATATTTGTGCAGGATTTAAGTTCCCGGACTTGAGTCGCAGATTTTTTCAGCGCTGAACCAGCGCATTTCAAGAGCAAACACTTAATTCAGTTCTGAAACATGGTATCTCCAGAATATTTTAAGTTTATTTATGTGCAGTATTTCTTCATTATGGTTATATTGAGGCCATAGAGTTCGCCTAGGCCAAACTTATCCTGTATAGTCTGAAAATTACTCATACCCCAAAATTAAGTCTGAGCAGAAGAAAGTCATACTTTTATAGCTTATAACTGGTAAAATTTATATTTAGGCTGGTTTGTAGGCAATTACCACAAAGCCCATTTAGCTCAGTGGTTATGACTTGCTACGCAAATTAAATGTCACAAGTACCCACGCGGAAGTTCGAATCGCATATGAAGCAAACCTTGTTGGCGGGAGTTAAGCTGAACATATTATTTTTCATGAATTAAATTTGACTCAAAAATCAGACTAGCCAGTGTAAATAGTGACATGAACAGAGTACTGGCTGTTAGTAACTAAATAAATCTAAGCGAGAACATTAACCAATCAGAATCGAGTATTTAAATTACGTATAGAATTGCGTCTAATATACACAAAAAGTTCCGGAAAAGTTCGTATAACCTAATTTTACGTAAATAATACCACGATATGTATCGAATAAGGCGGTTTAAGGCTTAATATTTTTAGGTTCTCTAGACGATTGTTGATCGATTATGAACTGATTCTGACGTCAATGACATCAGACAAAAAACCAGTAAAAGAGCATCAAAAAAAACCTTGCCGTCTAAATTCTCACTTGTTGCTATGAGCGTACTGATGCTTATACGTTGTTGGATTGTACGTTGAATTGGCCGATAATTCGTTTGAATAAATTGAAACTTCGAAAGTCTGATTTTGTCAGCTTTATTTTGGAGCCGCGACCGGCTTACGAACACCAAATTACAAGAGGTGTGGCAATGCGTAGTGTTATTTGCCTTTGTGGTTAAATCGTTCGACTGATCTGAGCTACAACGATTAGGTGCTTATAGACCTATAATCATCCAGTCAGCCAAGTTTATAAAGTTATAATAATGGTAATTAATAATAACTGACTTCAATCATCTTAATATTGGTACTCAGCTCGTCAAAAAAAATGTTTATTTTGATTACGTGCTCTTATGGCCTTGTCGTAGTGTTACAATAGCTTGTGGTCCATCCGGCGGGGCATCTGACTTAGTGATTGTGAATCAACCTGATGGCATATAATTCTCGCAGTACACCAGATGTTGAGAAAAAAACAGCCGAATCAACAGGGACGAAGGCAATAGCAAGGTTCAAACGAAAAAAAACTGTAAGACAGAACTATAAATTTTGGAATAAACTTGTGCCCTAATTTATTTATCGGAGTTTAGACGGCAAGAAATCCAACCCGTGATTTTTCATGTTACATTGGGTATTAAAATCAAGCAATTTAAAAAAAACAAATTAACCCACCCAAAAATAAATTGTACCCCAGAGGAAAAGATGATATAACGGCTATTGGGTATTAACATTTAGATAATCTGTCACCATTAGCCCCCCACAACCATAATTTTCAGACGAAAAAAAAATCGATTTTGAAAATTTTTGGTCGAATTGTCGAAAATTTGTAAAATGTGATTAAGTCGGATCGTATATCAAAAAATTACCTCGGATAAAGAGAAAATCGCGAGAAAATTATAATAATTTGTCCAATTTTGAAAATTTTTGTCCAATTTTGAAAATTTTTGGTCAATTTTGATGCAAATTAAAAAAAACAAAGAACATCAATATTGAATATTGATAAACCGTATATTCAAGCTTAAAACCGTCCAGTTTACTGGATTACCCTTCCGTAATCAAGAATTTGCAAAAAATTGACCAAAATTTGAAAAAAAATTGGACAAATGCATCAAATTTTGACAAATTTGTCAAAAAAAAATTCCAGCAAGAAGGTTCGTTAATTGAGTGAAACTTATTACACAGAAAAAGTTGTGAAAATTTTCACAACCTCCGGCCTACAAAAAATTATCGAATTCCCATAATTTTTTTCGTCGCTTGTTTATATACCGTTTTTCGTCCGCGTTCTTTTCGTTCTTCAACTTTACAATTCTCCGTTTTCCGTTTTTTTCAATAACGTCGCTCTCCCAAAACTTCGCTTTTCGTTTTTTTCACTACTTTTCCGATTTTTGATGTAGTATGTCATATGTGATGAAGTATGATGTTTTTGCTGTAGTATGATGAGTAAGCCAGTATGCTGGTTTGTTGTTTAGGTCTTATAGCTTTATAGGGTGTGACTTAAGTTTATTCTCGAGTTACGGCTGGATTGTCCTTTGACTTTTCTTTCGACTTTACTAATTTACTAGCCTTCCTGTTGTAGTACATTAATTTTTGCTGCTGTATGTTTGCAAGTAACTGTATGCTTGTTAGTTGGTTTGGTCTTTTGACTTCTAGGGTGTGACTTAAGTTTATTCTCGAGTTACGGCTAGATTGTTTCTTCACTTTTCCAGCTTTCATAGACCACAAAAGCGCTGTATATTAATTAATATTTGCTGTAGTTTGTTTAATATTGTTGGTATGCTGATCGGTTGTTTAGGTTTGATTATTGCTAGGGTGTGACTTAAGTTTGTTCTGGAGTTACGGCTAGTAATTTCCTTGCTCTTTTCATCCTTTTAGTATACTACTAATTGCCGTAATTTAGTTTGTTGTTTTCATATGTTAAGCCTCATAATGACTTGTGCTAGTTGGTCTCTTGCAGTAGCATCTCTCCTTCTCCCTAGGGTGTGACTTAAGTTTGTTCTGGAGTTACGGCTAGTTTGTTTGGTTGATTTTGTTGCTGTGGTCTGCTAGCATAGTGGTTTTCGACCTCCCCGCTCGCTGCGTAATCGTCTCCCGCCCGTTCCGACCCGCCTTTCCGTTTCGTTGCGCGCTACTCGCTCAACGCCTCCATTCTGCCCGTCTCCTTTCTTCGTGCGTCGCTCGTTCAGCGTTTCCGTCCCGTCCGTTGCGTAGCCCGTTTACTACCCGCGTTTTCGCCAGTTCCGTTCCGTTCCCTGTTGCGTTGCGCGCCGTTCGCCCGTCCTTCCCGCCCCGTCCGCCTCGTTTCCCGTTTCGTCGTGCTTCGTCCACTCAGTCCTCTTTCCCCGGTTGCCTGTGTTCCTGTTTAGTCTCACGTTGCTTTCAGGCACGTTAGACGCATTCTATAATTTCTTACTCACTTTCGCCGAGTAATTCATTACTCGGTAACTTCTTTTCTGCTCTTCGACGTCTTTATTATCAAGTCGTCGTCATTTGGGTTCGGTATAACCCTCATTCCACGTGTTTGGTTGAAAGTTACTCTACATTGATAAATTAGCCATTTCAATATCATGGCCGAACAGCAAGAAAAATTGAAAAAGCTCTTTAATGCAAGATCTAATCTAGAATCTGAGTTATGTCACATCCATAAGGACATCACAGATGCCATAGATCGTCAAGACAGGAAGTTTAAAGTTGAACGCTTGGTTTCTAAGTTAAAGGATGTCTTCAGTAAACTGGTGCAGAAGAATGAAGAACTATTTGACTTAGCCAGTAAAGCGGAGAACCCAGATTCAATTTACCCTGTCCTTGAGCAATGGTTGGATGATAAAACCAAGAACAATGATAAATTCTTGCTTGCGGCTAGAAGCTATATTGACTCAGTTGCTGACCGAGACACCGTATGTGAGGGCGTTAATCCTCAAGGCCAATCTAAGAAAAGTTCACGCAGAACAACATCATCAATGTCTAGCCAGCGTAAACATGAATTTCTAATGGCAAAACTAAAACGCGAAGAGGCCGAGAAACAAGAACAAGCTGCCATGCGCCTCGCTAAACAAAAACACGAAATTGCCGTGAGAAAAAAGGAGCTTGAAATACAAATGGAACAGATGGCACTTCAAGAATTGGAGGAAGACCACCGCCAGCGTGTTGCAGCAGCTAAATTAGATGAGGTTGATTTAATGGATAATCATTCATTATTTAGTCACCACTCAAGTGAACTGAATTTGTTTAAAGATAGGGGATCAGATAGAAGTCAGGGACTTGTTCAGGATTGGGTAAATTCGTTTCCAGCAGGTAATTCAAGTGAGTTAAACTTTTCTTGTCCTGGTTCAGCAACCGCCGAACCTCCTGTTAAAGATACTTCCCCTAGTAATCCTCCAGAAAACCCAAGTAATGTTGCCGATAACTTACATCATCTTGAAATGCTTTCTCAGTACACACGGCCAGGAGTTGCAATTTCTGTTGCCCAGCAGGAAGCTTTGTATCGGGAATATCTCCAGGCTCAACTGCAGCAATCACTCATTGATCAAAGGGCACATAGTCCCTCAGGCAGTGGTGAAGTGAACCAAGTACCAGTCGACGTACAAAATGTCGCACTCCCACCACCTCAACCACCTATGCAACCTCCTCGGCCACCGACACCCGTTATGGCACCAACGAACTCCATTTTTGTACCTGATTTTTCAGCAAACCCACAGATAAATCAGTTCTTGGGTCCAAAAAGCTCCACTGTATCTTGTCAATTACATATGTCGAAGCCTCACAATCCGCAACAACAGAATCCACCTCAAAGTAACATTACACACCAAACACAAATCCCTATTGCCCATTCCCCGCATAAGGTCCCTCCACCTCTAAACCCACTCTTGAACCCAACTCCCGTAATCCGGCCTCAACAATTGTTTAATCCTCAGCCTCCCGTGATTCCGTTGCCCATCCCAGCGAGCACAGCAACATACCTACCCGTCCCAAACATTCCACAGCAAAACTTTGTCCAATCGCCTCAAACCCGCCTGGTACCGTGTCCTACAGCACAAAAACCTCACCTGAACTGTAACCTTGATCTAAACTTGTGGAGTTTTCCTCAGGATAAGCCCCCAAACGCAAACAAGGCGACAAATAATGCTACCATCTTCAAAAATGTTCAACCGTACCTACCCCCAAGCACAGCTAACCGTGCTATTAGCCATGCCACCTTGCAAATGAGTGCACAACATAATGCAAATAGCAACTACGCAGCTAACTGTAGCATCCCCGTTAACCCCTTTAGTACAACTACTAACATCGCTCCACCTTTCGTCACGCCGGTTATACATCCAACATACGGGCATACTGCTCCGATACCATTGTGTTGGGGTGGCCCACCGCATCCCAAGCCTCCAGCGCCAGCATCTGAAAATGCAAGCTTGATTAAGGCATTCACTGACGCCTTATCTAGCAAGAGGAATGACCCACTACCCGAATGGAAGTTGTCACAATACAGTGGGGATCCTCTACAGTGGCACGAATGGTATGGTCAATTTAAAAGCGCAATTGACTCTCAGTCCTCAACTGATGATGTAAAATTGACATACCTTAAGACCCTCGTAACAGGTAAAGCTAAAACAGCTTTAGCTGAGTTCGCCTACTGCGGCGCAATGTACAAAGACGCACTGAGGACCTTAGAACGTAAATTTGGCCAACCACAGGCGGTTGTAACCACCAATGAAGATGCACAATAGCGATAAAATCATTAACTACTCGGGGTGTGTTTCAAGTCTTGTCGGGGTATTTAAATCGCTGTCATACGATTCGGATTTAAAGAGTGCTGCGCTTCTCGACACTGCCGTACAGAAGCTACCACCCAACATGAAGGAGTCATGGTCACTCTTCACGGTCAAAAAGCAATGGGTGAAACCTACTCTTCTTGATTTCAACGATTGGTTAAAAGAGAAGGCCGAAGCGCACGATTTAATGAAGAATACCGCAACTAAAGCAAGGACTGAGGATACCAACAACTCAGTAACAAGATCAAAAGTTGCTTCAAAGGCATTTGCTGCAAATACGCAACAGAAGAGTAACCCTAAGCCGCAACAGAGATCTCCGTCAACATCAATCTCTAGTTGCATTGTATGCAAAGGCAGCCACCGGTTGTGGGAAAGCCGTGTCTTTAAGGAAAAGACCCCCACGCAGAGAGCCAAGGTCGTGACTGAGGCAAAGCTCTGTTTCTCTTGTTTGCGTGATAAACACATGTTTAGGCAATGCCCAAGTCCCCGTAAATGTAGGAAAGATGGTTGCAACAGCTCCCATAACACCTTTCTTCATGGAGCTGAAAGGGTTTTTCCAGCTAAACCCTCAACAAACAACAACATCGATACTTCGAAGTCGAACGCAGGTACAAGTAGGCCATCTACGGGTCAACAGCAACCAAGCAAAACAACCACTTTGTCTTCCGTGACGGATGTTAAAGGCCTCCTTCAGGTCACGGAACTGAAACTTACTAATTCTTCTGGTACCAATACTACGGCGTTGGTTTCATGCGATACCGCTTGCAGTAACTCTTGGGTGTCCGATAGTCTCGCAGCTAGACTCGGTTTGCAGGGTACCGCATTAAAACTGACCGTCAAGGGTATAAACACGGAAGAACTCGTAGACACAAAGGTGGTTCAATTGACTGTGACACCTCATAAAGACCAAGACTTCGAAGCTTTCACTGTGCGTCCCTACGTGAGAGAAACATTAAACGTAGGTTCTGACATCATTGACGTCAAGTCCATGCAAGAAACTTACCCACATTTGGCAGTTCTATATCCAGTAAAATATAGCTATGGAGAAATTGAGATGATACTTGGACAGGATGTCTACCATGCCATCCGCCCGTTAAGGTATTTTTCAGCCGACGAAAAGTGCTCACCGTTTGCTGTCCGCTTGCCCATAGGTTAGGTTTTAAGTGGCCCACTCCCGTCAAGTTCAAGTTTAGTCTCGGTGTGTTTCAAAGCCAATATTGAACAGGATTTTGAATTAGCTTGTCAGGTTAAATCTTGGTATGATATGGAATCGTACGGCGCGTTCAAGCAAGTTGACCCACGATCCGCAGCGGATGCTCGCGAGCAGGAAATACTTGAAACAACAACCTTCCATAACGGCCAAAGATACGATGTCGGTATGTTATGGGCTGATGACAACACCCAGCTCCCGAATAACTACTTTTCGTCACTGGTACAGCTCAAGTCTCTCGAAAAGTGGCTATCGAGAGATACATCATTGAAAGAAACTTATGCCAATACCATCCGTGAAGACTTGGAAAAAGGTTACTTGATTACAGTCCCTGATGCTCACAAGGTAGAGCAGCGGTCGGATAGAGAGTGGTACCTACCACACCATCCCGTAATCAATCCGAACAAACCGGGAAAAGTGCGTAGGGTATTAAATGGTGCAGCAAAGTTCCACGGTACTTCTTTGAAAAAATCTTTGCTCACTGGCCCCGACCTGCTCCAAAACCTAATCCACGTACTACTTAGGTTCCGTCAACATCAGTTTGCCGTGTCCGCAGATATCGAGGGTATGTTCCTCCAAGTGGGTGTCCCTGATTGGGACCAGCCATCACTGCGTTTTTTGTGGCGGAAGGACCCCACAACAAATGTTGTAGTGTATCAATACACGCGCCATATATTCGGGTTAAAGACTCGCCCACATGCGCTAACTATGCACTGAAACGCACGGCCCGAGACAATGTTAATCAGTACCCGGAAGCAACCAAAGCCGTCCTAAAAAACTTCTACATGGACGATTACTTGGATTCGGTGGAGTCACCTGAGAGGACTCTCAAAAGATCGAAGGAGTTGGTACATCTTCTCCATCTAGGTGGGTTCAAGCTTACTAAGTTTGTAAGCAATGTACCAAATCTGGCTGATCGAATTGATGGGTCAACTCAGTCTACCGAACCAAAAGTAATTGCCTCATCTAAGGAGGATTCTTCGCAAGTGCTTGGGTTGAAATGGGATCACAACAATGATACTCTAGTTGTGAGTCGGTGTACCTCCAGTGCAGTAACTAAGTCTTTAACACGACGCTTGGTATTGAGCCTAGTGTCTAAGGTGTTTGATCCCATCGGCCTAGTGGCACCATTTACTGTTGGTGCCCGATTGTTACTAAAGGACATCTGGCGTGTCAGCGGGCAGCACTGGGATGAAGAAATACCAAAAGACACGGTTGAAAGGTTCCTCGAATGGAGTGTAGAACTACCCAAGCTTGCAGAAATCACTATACCGAGGAGCTACTTTTCGGGAAACTTTAAACACCTGGAACTACACATGTTTGGCGATAGTTCCCAAGAGGTCTTCAGCGCTGTTGCATTTCTCCGAGCTCAAGTAAACACTTCCAGTGGGCCAAAAACAGAGCTTGCATTTGTCCTGGGTAAAGCTCGTGTAGCATCTATGAAGGTGATGACAATTCCAAAGCTAGAGCTGCAAGCTGCTTTACTGTCCGCTCGGTTGAAACAAGATATCTGTCGAGCCCTTACTGTGCATGTCAACAAAGTTTATATGTGGACCGACAGCACTACTGTCTTGCAGTGGCTCAACTCCACAAGCAAGCAGCCAATATTTGTTGCAAAACGCGTATGCGAGATTTTAGAACACACTAGCGTTGACGAATGGAACCACGTTGCCTCAAGCGATAATCCAGCAGATGCCGGTACTCGTGGTATGTCCGCTGAGGTTTTGCAATCAAGTAGCTGGGTGAGGGGTCCAGATTTCTTAAGAACCAAGGAATTCCCGTTCGAACCAAGCTTCGAAGTAGTTAAAAACATCAAACTTGGTATAGTAACTAAGGAAACTGACGAAACCAATACATCATTGGCCGCATCCGTAACCAAGTCAACTAAGGAACCGCCCCCGCAACTAATTCCCTTCGATAAGTACAGTTCTTATCAGAAGTTGCTACGGATAACAGCGTACGCACTCCGCTTGTTACCTTCTCACGAATGTTACCGTAACGTCGATGGTAGCATCATAGACCCCACGGAACTTGACGAAGCCGATTGTCATCTCCTGTATCTTGTGCAAGGGGAGTCATTCAATGCAGAGAGAAAAGATCTTCTCGAAAACAAACCCGTTAAATGGAGTAGCCGTATTGCCCCGTTTTCTCCCTTTATTGGGCCAAACCGTCTAATCCTTACGTGCAGGATGTTCCGCGCTGCCACTATTCAACCCATCATGGCTGACCTCCCAGTAGAAAGACTCGCATACCAGTCTCCTCCCTTCACGAACACCGGGGTCGACTACTTCGGCCCGTTTTACGTTACTGTACGTAGGACTACCGAGAAGAGGTGGGGTTTCCTCTTCACATGCTTAACTACTCGTGCCGTTTATGTTGAAATCGTTCCGTCCATGGACGCCAATTCGTGTAATGGGAGTGGAGCGGTTCGTCTCCCGTCGGGGTACACCAGCCATTATTTGGTCAGACAATGGCACTAACTTTGTTGGCGCGGAAAAAGAACTACGCGAGAACATCGAAAAGTGGAACACCATCAACATCGCCGTGGAACTTGCCCACAAAGGCATCAAGTGGAGGTTCAACCCGCCCAGTGCGCCACACCAAGGTGGCATCTGGGAGAGGCTAGTACGTAGTTTCAAGCGCGTACTTTACACAATCCTTGGAACACGTCGCCTCACGGATGAGGTTTTAAGTACCACTTTTTGTCTGGTCGAACATGCACTTAATTCACGTCCGCTAACGCCCGTAAGCGCCGACCCGTCCGACCTAGGAGCATTAACACCTAATCACTTTCTCCTCGGTAACCAAGCACGTAGTCTCCCGTCCATCATTGGCGTAGATGAGTTTGATCACCGTAAACGTTACGCCCGCGCGCAGTCTTACGCTAACGCTATTTGGTCTCGTTGGATCAAAGAATACGTACCGGCGCTGAACCGACGTTCCAAGTGGCAGACGCCTGCCGAGCATCACCTTAAGTCCGGTGATTTGGTTTGGGTAGTTGAAGAGACCAACCCAAGGGGTTACTACCCCACTGCTCGGATCACTGAACTTCGTTACGGTTCCGACAGCGTCGCACGCTCCGCCGTATTGCGCACGTCCTCCGGATCGCTCGTTCGCCCGCTTGTAAAATTAGTACCAATTCTCCCAGCATCTTCTTCTGGGCCGGAGGATGTTAGTAACTAAATAAATCTAAGCGAGAATATTAACCAATCAGAATCGAGTATTTAAATTACGTATAGAATTGCCTCTAATATACACAAAAAGTTCCGGAAAAGTTCGTATAACCTAATTTTAAGTAAATAATACCATGATATGTATCGAATAAGGCGGTTTAAGGCTTAATATTTTTAGGTTCTCTAGACGATTGTTGATCGATTATGAACTGATTCTGACGTCAATGACATCAGACAAAAAACCAGTAAAAGAGCATCAAAAAAAACCTTGCCGTCTAAACTCTCACTTGTTGCTATGATCGTACTAATGCTTATACGTTGTTGGATTGTACGTTGAATTGGCCGATAATTCGTTTGAATAAATTGAAACTTCGAAAGTCTGATTTTGTCAGCTTTACTGGCCATCCTAAAAAACAGAATGTCTTTAGACTGATTCAGCGCTGATTTGCTCTGCCACCAACCTCCGGGTTCACTATACCAGACTTATTCAATGGCACGCAAAATAAATTCACACAATGATAGCGGATAATTTGCTCCAGTGATTCAATTAACACACTGGAGTGAAAATGTGCATACTAAGTTCTAATCTATAACTCGATTATTTAATCCTAATTAATTCATCTGACTAAAAAATTCATCTGACCCAAATACAACAAATAAAATCACATTGATTTCCATTTCGATTAACTCTATATCCTCTAAGTGACCAAAAGACAGAATCACATTTGCAAATACAACGCTCTGTCCTCAAAATAGTAATCTCGAAGGCACTGCAAGCAGCCTTGTCCAATTATTTATATACCAGCCACCCGGGAACGTGAGGTATGATATGTATGGCTGATGATCTTACATTAATCGCGATCTTATCGTCAAATCTAATAAATACAAACCCTTTGAGCAATCGGTAAATACCCTCAACCAGTTTAACCCGCAAAATATATTTCTCTTGAAGCATGTATCAAACCTAATCATGAAAAAAATAGACTTCGGATTTCGCATCTATAATGAGAAAGGACTTTAAACTTAATTTTTAGCTGCAATAGACCGATTTTCAAAATAATTCACTGTGGCAATTTCTGAAAAAAGCAATTGGGCCTAAAATAACTATAAAAGTTTTTTTTATAGTTTTTAACGGTCCTCTACGTTTCATACGTTTGGATCATGCCTGATACCTAACTGGTAGTCAATTGAAATTTTTGGCAACCGTTAAAACATTGACAAATTAGAGTACCCTATCAGTGAGAGTTGAGCAATGGGACTAGTAGAACGGCTCAATCAGACAAAAAAAAGCGAAGACTTGCTGGTATTAAAAATCAAAAGACGCCACGAATTGGTTCAGGATGGAATGATCTTACAAGTCCGTAATAATCAATTACTGATATGCAATCAAACGAGGGCAAGTGGTTCGAAGGATCCCGGGAGGAGGTTTCACCCCTATTTCACCCCTAATTAGCGGGGATTAGGGTGTAATCCATTTTCCACTCTTATTTACCGGGGAAAAGAGTGTAAGAGTGGAATTTGAAGAAATTACACTGTTATTACACTCTTTTGTACACTCTTTTTACACTCTTAGAAAGAGTGTAATTAAGGGTGGAATGATAAAAGATTACACCCTTTTTTCCACCCTTATGAAAAGAATCAATTATTTTTACACTCTTATTTTTACACTCTAGAAAGAGTGTAATTAAGGGTGGAATGATAAAAGATTACACCTTTTTTTCCACCCTTATGAAAAGAATCAATTATTTCTACACTCTTATTTTTACACTCTAGAAAGAGTGTAATTAAGGGTGGAATGATAAAAGAGTACACCCTTTTTTCCACCCTTATGAAAAGAATTAATTACTTTTACACTTTTACACCCTTTTTATTTCTAGAATGTAATTTAAAGTTGGTGATAAAACTAAAAGTTCGGACTGACCGAACTAATTTGGACAAGTTTTTACCTAGTTCCAAAAAAAGTATCTGAATTTTTTCTATCACCGAACATTGTTTTGGTGACCAAATCGTCAATTTTAGTCCAATTGTGCTCATTTTTGGTTTGCAGGGTCCAATTTAGACATAATGAAGGATGAAATAAAAAAAATGAACTGAGCAAACCATTTTGGACACGTTTTCAATTACTTCCAAAAAAGTATCCGCGCTCGATGAGGCTTAACTTTTTCGATCACCGAACATTGTTTTGGAGACGAAATCGTCAATTTTAGTCCAATTGTGCTCATTTTTGGTGGGTATGCTCCACTTTAGCAACAATTGGTGATAAAATTAAAAGTTCGGACTGACCGAACTAATTTGGACAAGTTTTTACCTAGTTCCAAAAAAGTATCTAAATTTTTTCTATCACCGAACATTGTTTTGGTGACCAAATCGTCAATTTTAGTCCAATTGTGCTCATTTTTGGTTTGCAGGCTCCAATTTAGACATAATTGAGGATGAAAAAAATGGACTGAGCAAACCATTTTGGACACATTTTCAATTACTTCCAAAAAAGTATCCGCGCTCGATGAGGCTTAACTTTCGATCACAGAACATTGTTTTGGAGACGAAATCGTCAATTTTAGTCCAATTGTGCTCATTTTTGGTGGGTATGCTCCACTTTAGCAACAATTGGTGATAAAATTAAAAGTTCGGACTGACCGAACCAATTTGGACAAGTTTTTACCTAGTTCCAAAAAAGTATCTAAATTTTTTCTATCACCGAACATTGTTTTGGTGACCAAATCGTCAATTTTAGTCCAATTGTGCTCATTTTTGGTTTGCAGGCTCCAATTTAGACATAATTGAGGATGAAAAAAATGGACTGAGCAAACCATTTTGGACACATTTTCAATTACTTCCAAAAAAGTATCCGCGCTCGATGAGGCTTAACTTTCGATCACAGAACATTGTTTTGGAGACGAAATCGTCAATTTTAGTCCAATTGTGCTCATTTTTGGTGGGTATGCTCCACTTTAGCCAAAATTGGTGATAAAATTAAAAGTTTGGACTGACCGAACTAATTTGGACAAGTTTTTGCCTAGTTCCAAAAAAAGTATCTGAATTTTTTCTATCACCGAACATTGTTTTGGTGACCAAATCGTCAATTTTAGTCCAATTGTGCTCATTTTTGGTGTGCAGGCTACAATTTAGACATAATTGAGGATGAAATAAAAAAAATGGACTGAGCAAACCATTTTGGACACGTTTCCGATTACTTCAAAAAAAGTATCAGCGCTCGATGAGGCTTAACTTTTTCGATCACCGAACATTGTTTTGGACACTAAATCGTCAATAATAGTCCAATTGTGCTGATTTTGGAGGGGATGCTCCACTTTAGCCACAATTGGTGATAAAATTAAAAATTCGGACTGACCGAACTAATTTGGACAAGTTTTTACCTAGTTCCAAAAAAAGTATCTGAATTTTTTCTATCACCGAACATTGTTTTGGTGACCAAATCGTCAATTATAGTCCAATTGTGCTCATTTTTGGTTTGCAGGGTCCAATTTAGCCATAATTAAGGATGAAATAAAAAAATGGACTGAGCAAACCATTTTGGACACGTTTTCAATTACTTCCAAAAAAGTATCCGCGCTCGATGAGGCTTAACTTTTTCGATCACCGAACATTGTTTTGGACACGAAATCGTCAATTTTTGTCCAATTGTGCTCATTTTTGTTGGGTATACTCCACTTTAGCCACAATTGGTGATAATATTAAAAGTTCGGACTGACCGAACTAATTTGGACAAGTTTTCACCTAGTTCCAAAAAAAAATCTGAATTTTTTCTATCACCGAACATTGTTTTGGTGACCAAATCATCAATTTTAGTCCGATTGTGCTCATTTTTGGTGTGCAGGCTACAATTCAGACATAATTGAGGATGAAATAAAAAAAATGGACTGAGCAAACCGTTTTGGACAAGTTTTCAATTACTTCCAAAAAAGTATCCGCGCTCGATGAGGCTTAACTTTTTCGATCACCGAACATTGTTTCGGACACGAAATCGTCAATTAATTTTAGTCCAATTGTGCTTATTTTTGGTGGGTATGCTCCACTTTAGCCACAATTGGTGATAAAATTAAAAGTTCGGACTGACCGAACTAATTTGGACAAGTTTTTACCTAGTTCCAAAAAAGTATCTGAATTTTTTCTATCACCGAACATTGTTTTGGTGACCAAATCATCAATTTTAGTCCAATTGTGCTCATTTTTGGTGTGCAGGCTACAATTCAGACATAATTGAGGATGAAATAAAAAAATGAACTGAGCAAACCATTTTGGACAAGTTTTCAATTACTTCCAAAAAAGTATCAGCGCTCGATGAGGCTTAACTTTTTCGATCACCGAACATTGTTTCGGACACGAAATCGTCAATTTTAGTCAAATTGTGCTCATTTTTGGTGGGTATGCTCCACTTTTGCCACAATTGGTGATAAAATTAAAAGTTCGGACTGACCGAACTAATTTGGACAAATTTTTACCTAGTTCCAAAAAAGTATCTGAATTTTTTCTATCACCGAACATTATTTTGGTGACCAAATCGTCAATTTTAGTCCAATTGTGCTCATTTTTGGTTTGCAGGGTCCAATTTAGACATAATTAAGGATGAAATAAAAAAAGTGACTGAGCAAACCATTTTGGACACGTTTTCAATTACTTCCAAAGAGGTATCCGCGCTCGATGAGGCTTAACCTTTTCGATCACCGAACATTGTTTTGGACACGAAATCGTCAATTTTAGTTCAATTGTGCTCACTTTTGGTGGGTATGCTCCACTTCAGCCACAATTTAGAACGTTTGAAAATAGTAGTTAGCAATATCTCAATTTGTATACAAAATTTCAACGAAATCTCTAATTAGGTGAAGAAAATTTCAAACTTCTTGAAAAACGTTTGTTAATATCTTTTCGAAGAAGACAAGTTAAAAACACTTCATTGGCCCATTTTAATGCCTCAATAAAGTAGCTTTTGAATATGTGTAGTAGTAATTAGCAATAATTTGATTTGTATACAAAATTTCAAAAATGTCTCGGGGTAAATGAAGAAAATGTCAACCTTCTTGAAAAACGTTTGTTAATAACTTTTTGAAGAAGCCGAGTTACAAACTCTATATTGGCCCATTTTATTGCCGTGTTATTGCACTTTTTGAATATCTGTAGTAGTAGTTGGCTATATTTTGATTTTTATACAAAATTTCAAAAATGTCTCGAGGTAAATGAAGAAAATGTCAACCTTCTTGAAAAACGTTTGTTAATAACTTTTTGAAGAAGCCGAGTTAAAAACTCTACATTAGCCTATTTTATTGCCGTGATAGAGTAGCTTTTGAGTTTGTGTAGTAGTAGTTAGCAATCTTTCGATTTTTATACAAAATTTCAAAGATATCTCTGAGTAAATGAAGAAAATGTCAAATTTTTTAAAAACGTTTCATCATAACTTTTTGACAAAGAAGAGTTAGAAAATCTATAATAGCCCATTTTGTTGCTTTGATATTGTACTTTTTGAAAATATACGGACGTTTCTCCGATTTGTTTTATTTCTAACCGAAAAATTCAAAAAACTGTTGATTTAGGGGCAAAAAATAGCTATTTTTGTCGAACTTCGACTAAATTTTCCCAATTAAAAGCAAAAAACATACAAGTTTTTGGTATCATAAAAAACTAGAGTTTACGGTTCCAATGACAATATAATTTGTTTTTTAAATAAATGCCAAACAAGAGAATGCGAGAGCAATATAGCGGCCGAAATCAGGGTCGATTTTTGCAAAAATTTCAAATTTTCAAAGTTGTTTAGTTTAATAACTCTTTTGTCACAAATCGATTTTACAATTATGTCATATCATTTTCTTGCTCATATAATACTCTTTACGAATATATAAGGATCAAAAAGTTTCGATACAGTTACATGGCTCAATTTTTTGATTTCCCAAATGTTAATGAAAAAGAGCCAATTTCAGCCAGAATGGCAAAAATCGAGTTTTGATTTATTCAGTTTTTTTCACGTTTTAAACCTTAGATCGACGCCCCAGTTCATGCTGATTACAAAACATATTCATTTTTCAAATTTGGTTCAGAAATTTTCGAGATATAAGCCTTTTTCAGACGCATACCTCGGTCCCACCTAGCTCAACCACCTAGCTCCACCTCCATCCCCCCTCCGATCAATTTTCTTTTTTTTTATTCGAATTTAACTTCCATAATGATCGCCCCCATCTATAGAGCTTCTTGAATATGTTACTTTTACTATTTCGTTGTTTACTTCATCTTCATAACTTCTTACCCAGATGAGAAAGTGAAACTTTCGTTCACCGCGTCCAGCGGGTCACGTGACATGCTTATTCGGTGTGCTGTCCCGTCAAGTGACAGCAGAGAGAGGCTCAATGACTGCCTTCTACTTCCCCGAGGTAAGCATGTATGAAGATGAAGGTGAAATGAAATAGAATTTTCCGAAAGCTCACACAGACGGCAACGAAAGTAGAGAAAGTAGAATGAGAATGCGTTGCACGAATGAGTTGTAAGCGCCCGTGTGCCTGCAGATCGAGTGCAGAGTGACTGCTTAGAGTGACTATGGAGTAGATTGACTGCAGCAGAGAGAGCAGAGCAATAGCAGGGATGGCTGCAGAGTGACCGCAGGGTCCGCGCTGTTCGATATAACGGGTTTCAATGCTAGTTTCGTCATTATATGACCGACTATTTCAGATTTATGATGTCGGAGCATTTCGATGATGATGATATTCTTGGCGAAGGCGTTTGTGTTAGTGAAATTGCGGTCCCAGGTGGAGAGGCGAAGAAGGCGAAGAAAGAGCATTGCTTGAAGATCAAAGCAGATCGAGAGGCAGATGAGTACAATCGATCGTTTTACAGGCCACCAAAACGGAAGATCGAGGATTTGCTGCCCTTGTCCTTCAAGTTTGTTGGGTTCGATGCCAATGGAATCACAGTTGAAGAGGTGATGGGGCATGTTAAGCAATTGTTTTTTGGCGTTGAAAGCGTTGCACTTGGCAAACTTCGACCCAATCAGAAGAAAAACCCAGTGTACAATGGCTGGGTCAACTTTCTCGGTGTAGGCCATTGCAAGAAAGCAATTCGAGCCGTAGAAGAAGGAAAGTTTGGCAACATGAAGGTTGTGAAGATTGGGCGAACCAAGGAATTAGCTTGTGCGCCGATGAAATTGAAGATAAAGAAGCCTCCAAAGAGGCGAACACACCTTACATGTTGGGGGCAAAGATTACTGCCTAATTACAGGAAATTCGCCAATGATGATTTTATGATTCTGAAGTTTTGAATTATTTTCCGATGTTTTGATTTGCTTGATGATTTTCATGCTTTGAACTTTGTATAGTTTGTTTATTTCATCAATTGCTTAGTTTACTTAATTTGATCAATTCGAGCCATTAATTGACTTTGTTTCGCTTTTTTTCTCTTTCTCCTTTATGATGTATGCATTTATAAATTTATAATCATCCAACAATGGCTTTTTTAGTTGCTTGCAGGGGAAACCCTAGATTACCAACAAGCGACTAAAAATTAGCTGTGTTTTCAATATCATTTTTTTCGCTTATTCTAAAAATTAGTTTAATTTTATCGGGTCAAGGAGTTGTCCAAATCAAACCAAACTTGGTATGGAGTATCACCAGTGTATATAGAATCTAAAACAAAAAGAATTTTTGGCATAGCTCGCCTAGGAAAAAAGTTAGCTTTTCATACGGAAATTTGCGATTATTTCGAATAAATAATTTTAAAAATAGGTCTTTTTCATTGGGTCAATTTTATCGTCAATTTTAGTCCAATTGTGCTCATTTTTGGTGGGTATGCTCCACTTTAGCAACAATTGGTGATAAAATTAAAAGTTCGGACTGACCGAACCAAATTGGACAAGTTTTTACCTAGTTCCAAAAAAGTATCTAAATTTTTTCTATCACCGAACATTGTTTTGGTGACCAAATCGTCAATTTTAGTCCAATTGTGCTCATTTTTGGTTTGCAGGCTCCAATTTAGACATAATTGAGGATGAAAAAAATGGACTGAGCAAACCATTTTGGACACATTTTCAATTACTTCCAAAAAAGTATCCGCGCTCGATGAGGCTTAACTTTCGATCACAGAACATTGTTTTGGAGACGAAATCGTCAATTTTAGTCCAATTGTGCTCATTTTTGGTGGGTATGCTCCACTTTAGCCAAAATTGGTGATAAAATTAAAAGTTTGGACTGACCGAACTAATTTGGACAAGTTTTTGCCTAGTTCCAAAAAAAGTATCTGAATTTAATTTTTTCTATCACCGAACATTGTTTTGGTGACCAAATCGTCAATTTTAGTCCAATTGTGCTCATTTTTGGTGTGCAGGCTACAATTTAGACATAATTGAGGATGAAATAAAAAAAATGGACTGAGCAAACCATTTTGGACACGTTTCCGATTACTTCAAAAAAAGTATCAGCGCTCGATGAGGCTTAACTTTTTCGATCACCGAACATTGTTTTGGACACTAAATCGTCAATAATAGTCCAATTGTGCTGTATTTGGAGGGGATGCTCCACTTTAGCCACAATTGGTGATAAAATTAAAAATTCGGACTGACCGAACTAATTTGGACAAGTTTTTACCTAGTTCCAAAAAAAGTATCTGAATTTTTTCTATCACCGAACATTGTTTTGGTGACCAAATCGTCAATTATAGTCCAATTGTGCTCATTTTTGGTTTGCAGGGTCCAATTTAGCCATAATTAAGGATGAAATAAAAAAATGGACTGAGCAAACCATTTTGGACACGTTTTCAATTACTTCCAAAAAAGTATCCGCGCTCGATGAGGCTTAACTTTTTCGATCACCGAACATTGTTTTGGACACGAAATCGTCAATTTTTGTCCAATTGTGCTCATTTTTGTTGGGTATACTCCAATTCAGCCACAATTGGTGATAATATTAAAAGTTCGGACTGACCGAACTAATTTGGACAAGTTTTCACCTAGTTCCAAAAAAAAATCTGAATTTTTTCTATCACCGAACATTGTTTTGGTGACCAAATCATCAATTTTAGTCCGATTGTGCTCATTTTTGGTGTGCAGGCTACAATATAGACATAATTGAGGATGAAATAAAAAAAATGGACTGAGCAAACCGTTTTGGACAAGTTTTCAATTACTTCCAAAAAAGTATCCGCGCTCGATGAGGCTTAACTTTTTCGATCACCGAACATTGTTTCGGACACGAAATCGTCAATTAATTTTAGTCCAATTGTGCTTATTTTTGGTGGGTATGCTCCACTTTAGCCACAATTGGTGATAAAATTAAAAGTTCGGACTGACCGAACTAATTTGGACAAGTTTTTACCTAGTTCCAAAAAAGTATCTGAATTTTTTCTATCACCGAACATTGTTTTGGTGACCAAATCATCAATTTTAGTCCAATTGTGCTCATTTTTGGTGTGCAGGCTACAATTCAGACATAATTGAGGATGAAATAAAAAAAATGAACTGAGCAAACCATTTTGGACAAGTTTTCAATTACTTCCAAAAAAGTATCAGCGCTCGATGAGGCTTAACTTTTTCGATCACCGAACATTGTTTCGGACACGAAATCGTCAATTTTAGTCAAATTGTGCTCATCTTTGGTGGGTATGCTCCACTTTTGCCACAATTGGTGATAAAATTAAAAGTTCGGACTGACCGAACTAATTTGGACAAATTTTTACCTAGTTCCAAAAAAGTATCTGAATTTTTTCTATCACCGAACATTATTTTGGTGACCAAATCGTCAATTTTAGTCCAATTGTGCTCATTTTTGGTTTGCAGGGTCCAATTTAGACATAATTAAGGATGAAATAAAAAAAGTGACTGAGCAAACCATTTTGGACACGTTTTCAATTACTTCCAAAGAGGTATCCGCGCTCGATGAGGCTTAACCTTTTCGATCACCGAACATTGTTTTGGACACGAAATCGTCAATTTTAGTTCAATTGTGCTCACTTTTGGTGGGTATGCTCCACTTCAGCCACAATTTAGAACGTTTGAAAATAGTAGTTAGCAATATCTCAATTTGTATACAAAATTTCAACGAAATCTCTAATTAGGTGAAGAAAATTTCAAACTTCTTGAAAAACGTTTGTTAATATCTTTTTGAAGAAGACAAGTTAAAAACACTTCATTGGCCCATTTTAATGCCTCAATAAAGTAGCTTTTGAATATGTGTAGTAGTAATTAGCAATAATTTGATTTGTATACAAAATTTCAAAAATGTCTCGGGGTAAATGAAGAAAATGTCAACCTTCTTGAAAAACGTTTGTTAATAACTTTTTGAAGAAGCCGAGTTACAAACTCTATATTGGCCCATTTTATTGCCGTGTTATTGCACTTTTTGAATATCTGTAGTAGCAGTTGGCTATATTTTGATTTTTATACAAAATTTCAAAAATGTCTCGAGGTAAATGAAGAAAATGTCAACCTTCTTGAAAAACGTTTGTTAATAACTTTTTGAAGAAGCCGAGTTAAAAACTCTACATTAGCCTATTTTATTGCCGTGATAGAGTAGCTTTTGAGTTTGTGTAGTAGTAGTTAGCAATCTTTCGATTTTTATACAAAATTTCAAAGATATCTCTGAGTAAATGAAGAAAATGTCAAATTTTTTAAAAACGTTTCATCATAACTTTTTGACAAAGAGGAGTTAGAAAATCTATAATAGCCCATTTTGTTGCTTTGATATTGTACTTTTTGAAAATATACGGACGTTTCTCCGATTTGTTTTATTTCTAACCGAAAAATCCAAAAAACTGTTGATTTAGGGGCAAAAAATAGCTATTTTTGTCGAACTTCGACTAAATTTTCCAAATTAAAAGCAAAAAACATACAAGTTTTTGGTATCATAAAAAACTAGAGTTTACGGTTCCAATGACAATATAATTTGTTTTTTAAATAAATGCCAAACAAGAGAATGCGAGAGCAATATAGCGGCCGAAATCAGGGTCGATTTTTGCAAAAATTTCAAATTTTCAAAGTTGTTTAGTTTAATAACTCTTTTGTCACAAATCGATTTTACAATTATGTCATATCATTTTCTTGCTCATATAATACTCTTTACGAATATATAAGGATCAAAAAGTTTCGATACAGTTACATGGCTCAATTTTTTGATTTCCCAAATGTTAATGAAAAAGAGCCAATTTCAGCCAGAATGGCAAAAATCGAGTTTTGATTTATTCAGTTTTTTTCACGTTTTAAACCTTAGATCGACGCCCCAGTTCATGCTGATTACAAAACATATTCATTTTTCAAATTTGGTTCAGAAATTTTCGAGATATAAGCCTTTTTCAGACGCATACCTCGGTCCCACCTAGCTCAACCACCTAGCTCCACCTCCATCCCCCCTCCGATCAATTTTCTTTTTTTTTATTCGAATTTAACTTCCATAATGATCGCCCCCATCTATAGAGCTTCTTGAATATGTTACTTTTACTATTTCGTTGTTTACTTCATCTTCATAACTTCTTACCCAGATGAGAAAGTGAAACTTTCGTTCACCGCGTCCAGCGGGTCACGTGACATGCTTATTCGGTGTGCTGTCCCGTCAAGTGACAGCAGAGAGAGGCTCAATGACTGCCTTCTACTTCCCCGAGGTAAGCATGTATGAAGATGAAGGTGAAATGAAATAGAATTTTCCGAAAGCTCACACAGACGGCAACGAAAGTAGAGAAAGTAGAATGAGAATGCGTTGCACGAATGAGTTGTAAGCGCCCGTGTGCCTGCAGATCGAGTGCAGAGTGACTGCTTAGAGTGACTATGGAGTAGATTGACTGCAGCAGAGAGAGCAGAGCAATAGCAGGGATGGCTGCAGAGTGACCGCAGGGTCCGCGCTGTTCGATATAACGGGTTTCAATGCTAGTTTCGTCATTATATGACCGACTATTTCAGATTTATGATGTCGGAGCATTTCGATGATGATGATATTCTTGGCGAAGGCGTTTGTGTTAGTGAAATTGCGGTCCCAGGTGGAGAGGCGAAGAAGGCGAAGAAAGAGCATTGCTTGAAGATCAAAGCAGATCGAGAGGCAGATGAGTACAATCGATCGTTTTACAGGCCACCAAAACGGAAGATCGAGGATTTGCTGCCCTTGTCCTTCAAGTTTGTTGGGTTCGATGCCAATGGAATCACAGTTGAAGAGGTGATGGGGCATGTTAAGCAATTGTTTTTTGGCGTTGAAAGCGTTGCACTTGGCAAACTTCGACCCAATCAGAAGAAAAACCCAGTGTACAATGGCTGGGTCAACTTTCTCGGTGTAGGCCATTGCAAGAAAGCAATTCGAGCCGTAGAAGAAGGAAAGTTTGGCAACATGAAGGTTGTGAAGATTGGGCGAACCAAGGAATTAGCTTGTGCGCCGATGAAATTGAAGATAAAGAAGCCTCCAAAGAGGCGAACACACCTTACATGTTGGGGGCAAAGATTACTGCCTAATTACAGGAAATTCGCCAATGATGATTTTATGACTCTGAAGTTTTGAATTATTTTCCGATGTTTTGATTTGCTTGATGATTTTCATGCTTTGAACTTTGTATAGTTTGTTTATTTCATCAATTGCTTAGTTTACTTAATTTGATCAATTCGAGCCATTAATTGACTTTGTTTCGCTTTTTTTCTCTTTCTCCTTTATGATGTATGCATTTATAAATTTATAATCATCCAACAATGGCTTTTTTAGTTGCTTGCAGGGGAAACCCTAGATTACCAACAAGCGACTAAAAATTAGCTGTGTTTTCAATATCATTTTTTTCGCTTATTCTAAAAATTAGTTTAATTTTATCGGGTCAAGGAGTTGTCCAAATCAAACCAAACTTGGTATGGAGTATCACCAGTGTATATAGAATCTAAAACAAAAAGAATTTTTGGCATAGCTCGCCTAGGAAAAAAGTTAGCTTTTCATACGGAAATTTGCGATTATTTCGAATAAATAATTTCAAAAATAGGTCTTTTTCGTCGGGTCAAGGAGTTGTTCAAATCGAACCAAACTCGGTATCGAGTATCCCATGGGTAACTAGATTGTAAAACAAAAAGAATTTTTGGCATAGCTTGCCTAGGAAAAAAGTTAGTTTTTCGTACGTTAATTTCCGATTAATTCGAATAATTAATTTTAAAAACAGGTCTTTTTCGTCGGGTCAAGGAGTTGTTCAAATCGAACCAAACTCGGTATCGAGTATCCCATGGGTAACTAGATTGTAAAACAAAATAATTTTTGGTATAGCTTGCCTAGGAAAAAAGTTAGTAGTTCATACGGAAATTTGCTATTATTTCGAATAATTTTGCGATTAAAATTTTAAAAATAGGTCTTTTTCGTCAAGTCAAGGAGTTGTCCAAATCTAACCAAACTAGGAATCGAGTGTCCCATGGGTAACTAGATTGTAAAACAAAAAGAATTTTTACTATAGCTTGCGTAGAAAAAAGTTACTTTCTCATACGGAAATTTGCGAATTTCGCAAATAACGAATTTTAAAAATAGGTCTTTTTCGTCGGGTCAAGGAGTTGTCCAAATCTAACCAAACTCGGTATCGAGTATCCCATGGGTAACTAAATTGTAAAACAAAAAGAATTTTTGGTATAGCTTGCCTAGGAAAAAAGTTAGTAGTTCATACGGAAATTTGCTATTATTTCGAATAATTTTGCGATTATAATTTTAAAAATAGGTCTTTTTCGTCGGGTCAAGGAGTTGTCCAAATCTAACCAAACTTGGTATCGAGTATCCCATGGGTAACTAGATTGTAAAACAAAAAGAATTTTTGGCATAGCTTGCCTAGGAAAAAAGTTAGTTTTTCGTACGTTAATTTCCGATTAATTCGAATACTTAATTTTAAAAATAGGTCTTTTTCGTCGGGTCAAGGAGTTGTTCAAATCGAACCAAACTCGGTATCGAGTATCCCATGGGTAACTAGATTGTGAAACAAAAAGAATTTTTGGTATAGCTTGCCTAGGAAAAAAGTTAGTATCGCATACGGAAATTTGCTATTATTTCCGAATAATTTTGAATAAGTATATTTGAAAATAGGTCTTTTTCATCGGGTCAAGGAGTTGTTCAAAGCGAACCAAACTTGGTATTGAGTATCCCACGGGTAACTAGATTGTGAAACAAAAAGAATTTTTGGCATAGCTTGCCTAGGAAAAAAGTTAGTTTTCCATACGGAAATTTGCGAATTTCGCAAATAACGAAATTTAAAAATAGGTCTTTCTCGTCGGGTCAAGGAGTTGTTCAAATCGAACCAAACTCGGTATCGAGTATCCCATGGGTAACTAGATTGTAAAACAAAAAGAAGTTTTGATATAGCTTGCCTAGGAAAAAAGTTATTATTTCATACGGAAATTTCCGATTAATTCGAATAACTAATTTTAAATAATTTTTAAAAAAAAGGTCTTTTTGATTAGGTCAAAAAGTTGTTGAAGTCAATCCAAATTTGGTATGGAGTATCTCCTGTATATATAGAGTCTCAAACAAAAAGAATTTTTACAATAGCTTGCATAGAAAAGAAGTTAGTTTTTCGTACGGAAATTTGCTATTATTTCAAATAATTAATTTTTAAATATATTTTTTTTTCATATGGTCAAGGAGTTGTTCAAATCGAACCGAACTCGGTATCGAGTGTCCCATGGGTAATTAGATTGTAAAACAAAAAGAATTTTTGGCATAGCTTGCCTAGGAAAAAAGTTAGTTTTTCGTACGGAAATTTGCGATTAATTCGAATAATTAATTTTAAAAATAGGTCTTTTTCATTGGGTCAAGGACTTGTCCAAACCTAACCAAACTCGGTATCAAGTATCCCATGGGTAACTAGATTGTAAAACAAAAAGAATTTTTGGTATAGCTTGCCTAGGAAAAAAGTTGGTATCTCATACGGAAATTTGCTTTTATTTCCGAATAATTTTGAATAAGTATATTTGAAAATACGTCTTTTTCGTCGGGTCAAGGAGTTGTTCAAATCGAACCAAACTCGGTATCGAGTATCCCATGGGTAACTAGATTGTAAAACAAAAAGAAGTTTTGCTATAGCTTGGCTAGGAAAAAAGTTAATATTTCATACGGAAATTTGCGAATTTCGCAAATAACGAATTTTAAAAATAGGTCTTTTTCGTCGGGTCAAGGAGTTGTCCAAATCAATCCAAACCCGGTATGTAGTATCCCATGGGTAACTAGATTGTAAAACAAAAAGAATTTTTGGTATAGCTTGCCTAGGAAAAAAGTTAGTATTTCATACGGAAATTTCCGATTAATTCGAATAACTAATTTTAAATAATTTTTAAAAAAAAGGTCTTTTTGATGAGGTCAAAAAGTTGTTGAAGTCAATCCAAACTTGGTATGGAGTATGTCCTGTATATATAGAGTCTCAAACAAAAAGAATTTTTACAATTGCTTGCATGGAAAAGAAGTTAGTTTTTCGTACGGAAATTTGCTATTATTTCAAATAATTAATTTTTAAATATATTTTTTTTCATATGGTCAAGGAGCTGTTCAAATCGAACCAAACTCGGTATCGAGTGTCCCATGGGTAATTAGATTGTAAAACAAAAAGAATTTTTGGCATAGCTTGCCTAGGAAAAAAGTTAGTTTTTCGTACGGAAATTTGCGATTAATTCGAATAATTAATTTTAAAAATAGGTCTTTTTCATTGGGTCAAGGACTTGTCCAAACCTAACCAAACTCGGTATCAAGTATCCCATGGGTAACTAGATTGTAAAACAAAAAGAATTTTGGTGTAGCTTGCCTAGGAAAAAAGTTGGTATCTCATACGCAAATTTGCTATTTTTTCCGAATAATTTTGAATAAGTATATTTGAAAATACGTCTTTTTCGTCGGGTCAAGGAGTTGTTCAAATCGAACCAAACTCGGTATCGAGTATCCCATGGGTAACTAGATTGTAAAACAAAAAGAAGTTTTGGTATGGCTTGGCTAGGAAAAAAGTTAATATTTCATACGGAAATTTGCGAATTTCGCAAATAACGAATTTTAAAAATAGGTCTTTTTCGTCGGGTCAAGGAGTTGTCCAAATCAATCCAAACCCGGTATGTAGTATCCCATGGGTAACTAGATGGTAAAAAAAAGAATTTTTGGTATAGCTTGCCTAGGAAAAAAGTTAGTATTTCATACGGAAATTTCCGATTAAATCGAATAATTAATTTTAAATAATTTTTTAAAAAAGGTCTTTTTGATTAGGTCAAAAAGTTGTTGAAGTCAATCCAAACTTGGTATGGAGTATCTCCTGTATATATAGAGTCTCAAACAAAAATAGTTTTTACAATAGCTTGCATAGAAAAGAAGTTAGTTTTTCGTACGGAAATTTGCTATTATTTCAAATAATTAATTTTTAAATATATTTTTTTTCATATGATCAAGGAGTTGTTCAAATCGAACCAAACTCGGTATCGAGTGTCCCATGGGTAATTAGATTGTAAAACAAAAAGAATTTTTGGCATAGCTTGCCTAGGAAAAAAGTTAGTTTTTCGTACGGAAATTTGCGATTAATTCGAATAATTAATTTTAAAAATAGGTCTTTTTCATTGGGTCAAGGACTTGTCCAAACCTAACCAAACTCGGTATCAAGTATCCCATGGGTAACTAGATTGTAAAACAAAAAGAATTTTTGGTATAGCTTGCCTAGGAAAAAAGTTAGTATTTCATACGGAAATTTCCGATTAATTCGAATAATTAATTTTAAATAATTTTTAAAAAAAGGTCTTTTTGATTAGGTCAAAAAGTTGTTGAAGTCAATCCAAACTTGGTATGGAGTATCCCCTGTTTATATAGAGTGTCAAACAAAAAGAATTTTTACAATAGCTTGCATAGAAAAGAAGTTAGTATTTCATACGGAAATTTGCGAATTTCGCAAATAACGAATTTTAAAAATAGGTCTTTTTCGTCGGGTCAAGGAGTTGTTCAAATCGAACCAAACTCGGTATCGAGTATCCCATGGGTAACTAGATTGTAAAACAAAAAGATTTTTTGGTATAGCTTGCCTAGGAAAAAAGTTAGTAGTTCATACGGAAATTTGCTATTATTTCGAATAATTTTGCGATTATAATTTTAAAAATAGGTCTTTTTCGTCGGGTCAAGGAGTTGTTGAAATCGAACCAAACTCGGTATCGAGTATCCCATGGGTAACTAGATTGTAAAACAAAAAGAATTTTTGGCATAGCTTGCGTAGAAAAAAAGTTAGTTTTTCGTACGGAAATTTGCGATTAATTCGAATAATTAATTTTAAAAATAGGTCTTTTTCGTCGGGTCAAGGAGTTGTTCAAATCGAACCAAACTCGGTATCGAGTATCCCATGGGTAACTAGATTGTAAAACAAAAAGATTTTTTGGTATAGCTTGCCTAGGAAAAAAGTTATTATTTGATACGGAAATTTGCGAATTTCGCAAATAACGAATTTTAAAAATAGGTATTTTTCGTCGGGTCAAGGAGTTGTCCAAATCAATCCAAACCCGGTATGTAGTATCCCATGGGTAACTAGATTGTAAAACAAAAAGAATTTTTGGTATAGCTTGCCTTGGAAAAAAGTTAGTTTTTCGTACGGAAATTTGCGATTAATTCGAATAATTAATTTTAAAAATAGGTCTTTTTCATTGGGTCAAGGACTTGTCCAAACCTAACCAAACTCGGTATCAAGTATCCCATGGGTAATTAGATTGTAAAACAAAAAGAATTTTTGGCATAGCTTGCCTAGGAAAAAAGTTAGTTTTTCGTACGGAAATTTGCGATTAATTCGAATAATTAATTTTAAAAATAGGTCTTTTTCATTGGGTCAAGGACTTGTCCAAACCTAACCAAACTCGGTATCAAGTATCCCATGGGTAACTAGATTGTAAAACAAAAAGAATTTTTGGTATAGCTTGCCTAGGAAAAAAGTTAGTATTTCATACGGAAATTTCCGATTAATTCGAATAATTAATTTTAATTAATTTTTAAAAAAAGGTCTTTTTGATTAGGTCAAAAAGTTGTTGAAGTCAATCCAAACTTGGTATGGAGTATCCCCTGTTTATATAGAGTGTCAAAAAAAAGAATTTTTACAATAGCTTGCATAGAAAAGAAGTTAGTATTTCATACGGAAATTTGCGAATTTCGCAAATAACGAATTTTAAAAATAGGTCTTTTTCGTCGGGTCAAGGAGTTGTTCAAATCGAACCAAACTCGGTATCGAGTATCCCATGGGTAACTAGATTGTAAAACAAAAAGATTTTTTGGTATAGCTTGCCTAGGAAAAAAGTTAGTAGTTCATACGGAAATTTGCTATTATTTCGAATAATTTTGCGATTATAATTTTAAAAATAGGTCTTTTTCGTCGGGTCAAGGAGTTGTTAAAATCGAACCAAACTCGGTATCGAGTATCCCATGGGTAACTAGATTGTAAAACAAAAAGAATTTTTGGCATAGCTTGCGTAGAAAAAAAGTTAGTTTTTCGTACGGAAATTTGCGATTAATTCGAATAATTAATTTTAAAAATAGGTCTTTTTCGTCGGGTCAAGGAGTTGTTCAAATCGAACCAAACTCGGTATCGAGTATCCCATGGGTAACTAGATTGTAAAACAAAAAGATTTTTTTGGTATAGCTTGCCTAGGAAAAAAGTCAGTAGTTCATACGGAAATTTGCTATTATTTCGAATAATTTTGCGATTATAATTTTAAAAATAGGTCTTTTTCGTCGGGTCAAGGAGTTGTTCAAATCGAACCAAACTCGGTATCGAGTATCCCATGGGTAACTAGATTGTAAAACAAAAAGAATTTTTGGCATAGCTTGCGTAGAAAAAAAGTTAGTTTTTCGTACGGAAATTTGCGATTAATTCGAATAATTAATTTTAAAAATAGGTCTTTTTCATTGGGTCAAGGACTTGTCCCAATCTAACCAAACCCGGTATCAAGTATTCCATGGATAACTAGATTGTAAAACAAAAAGAATTTTTGGTATAGCTTGCCTAGGAAAAAAGTTAGTTTTTCATACTGAAATTTGCGAATTTCGCAAATAACGAATTTTAAAAATAGGTCTTTTTCATCGGGTCAAGGAGTTGTTCAAAGCAAACCAAATTGTTATCCCAGACTACCAGTAGTATGTAGGTTGTAATGCAAAAAAATGGTTTGCCTAACTGCCCCACAAAAAAGTGGATATCACACGGAAATTTCGACTTTTTCGCTTACTTTATTTTTAAAAATAGTATTTCATACGGAAATTTCCGATTAATTCGAATAACTAATTTTAAATAATTTTTAAAAAAAGGTCTTTTTGATTAGGTCAAAAAGTTGTTGAAGTCAATCCAAACTTGGTATGGAGTATCTCCTGTATATATAGAGTCTCAAACAAAAAGAATTTTTACAATAGCTTGCATAGAAAAGAAGTTAGTTTTTCGTACGGAAATTTGCTATTATTTCAAATAATTAATTTTTAAATATATTTTTTTTCATATGGTCAAGGAGTTGTTCAAATCGAACCAAACTCGGTATCGAGTGTCCCATGGATAATTAGATTGTAAAACAAAAAGAATTTTTGGCATAGCTTGCCTAAGAAAAAAGTTAGTTTTTCGTACGGAAATTTGCGATTAATTCGAATAATTAATTTTAAAAATAGGTCTTTTTCATTGGGTCAAGGACTTGTCCAAACCTAACCAAACTCGGTCTCAAGTATCCCATGGGTAACTAGATTGTAAAACAAAAAGAATTTTTGGTATAGCTTGCCTAGGAAAAAAGTTGGTATCTCATACGGAAATTTGCTATTATTTCCGAATAATTTTGAATAAGTATATTTGAAAATACGTCTTTTTCGTCGGGTCAAGGAGTTGTTCAAATCGAACCAAACTCGGTATCGAGTATCCCATGGGTAACTGGATTGTAAAACAAAAAGAAGTTTTGGTATAGCTTGGCTAGGAAAAAAGATAATATTTCATACGGAAATTTGCGAATTTCGCAAATAACGAATTTTAAAAATAGGTCTCTTTCGTCGGGTCAAGGAGTTGTCCAAATCAATCTAAACCCGGAATGTAGTATCCCATGGGTAACTAGATGGTAAAAAAAAGAATTTTTGGTATAGCTTGCCTAGGAAAAAAGTTAGTATTTCATACGGAAATTTCCGATTAATTCGAATAATTAATTTTAAATAATTTTTTAAAAAAGGTCTTTTTGATTAGGTCAAAAAGTTGTTGAAGTCAATCCAAACTTGGTATGGAGTATTCCCTGTATATATAGAGTCTCAAACAAAAAGAATTTTTACAATAGCTTGCATAGAAAAGAAGTTAGTTTTTCGTACGGAAATTTGCTATTATTTCAAATAATTAATTTTTAAATATATTTTTTTTCATATGGTCAAGGAGTTGTTCAAATCGAACCAAACTCGGTATCGAGTGTCCCATGGGTAACTAGATTGTAAAACAAAAAGAATTTTTGGTATAGCTTGCCTAGGAAAAAAGTTGGTATCTCATACGGAAATTTGCTATTATTTCCGAATAATTTTGAATAAGTATATTTGAAAATACGTCTTTTTCGTCGGGTCAAGGAGTTGTTCAAATCGAACCAAACTCGGTATCGAGTATCCCATGGGTAACTAGATTGTAAAACAAAAAGAAGTTTTGGTATAGCTTGGCTAGGAAAAAAGTTAATATTTCATACGGAAATTTGCGAATTTCGCAAATAACGAATTTTAAAAATAGGTCTTTTTCGTCGGGTCAAGGAGTTGTCCAAATCAATCCAAACCCGGTATGTAGTATCCCATGGGTAACTAGATGGTAAAAAAAAGAATTTTTGGTATAGCTTGCCTAGGAAAAAAGTTAGTATTTCATACGGAAATTTCGGATTAATTCGAATAATTAATTTTAAATAATTTTTTAAAAAAGGTCTTTTTGATTAGGTCAAAAAGTTGTTGAAGTCAATCCAAACTTGGTATGGAGTATTCCCTGTATATATAGAGTCTCAAACAAAAAGAATTTTTACAATAGCTTGCATAGAAAAGAAGTTAGTTTTTCGTACGGAAATTTGCTATTATTTCAAATAATTAATTTTTAAATATATTTTTTTTCATATGGTCAAGGAGTTGTTCAAATCGAACCAAACTCGGTATAGAGTGTCCCATGGGTAACTAGATTGTAAAACAAAAAGAGTTTTTGGCATAGCTTGCCTAGGAAAAAAAGTTAGTATTTCATACGGAAATTTGCGATTAATTCGAATAATTAATTTTAAAAATAGTTCTTTTTCATTGGGTCAAGGACTTGTCCAAATCTAACCAAACTCGGTATCAAGTATCCCTTGGGTAACTAGATTGTAAAACAAAAAGAATTTTTGGTATAGCTTGCCTAGGAAAAAAGTTAGTATTTCATACGGAAATTTCCGATTAATTCGAATAATTAATTTTAAATAATTTTTAAAAAAAGGTCTTTTTGATTAGGTCAAAAAGTTGTTGAAGTCAATCCAAACTTGGTATGGAGTATCCCCTGTTTATATAGAGTCTCAAACAAAAAGAATTTTTACAATAGCTTGCATAGAAAAGAAGTTAGTATTTCATACGGAAATTTGCGAATTTCGCAAATAACGAATTTTAAAAATAGGTCTTTTTCGTCGGGTCAAGGAGTTGTTCAAATCGAACCAAACTCGGTATCGAGTATCCCATGGGTAACTAGATTGTAAAACAAAAAGATTTTTTGGTATAGCTTGCCTAGGAAAAAAGTTAGTATTTCATACGGAAATTTGCTATTATTTCGAATAATTTTGCGATTATAATTTTAAAAATAGGTCTTTTTCGTCGGGTCAAGGAGTTGTTAAAATCGAACCAAACTCGGTATCGAGTATCCCATGGGTAACTAGATTGTAAAACAAAAAGAATTTTTGGCATAGCTTGCGTAGAAAAACAGTTAGTTTTTCGTACGGAAATTTGCGATTAATTCGAATAATTAATTTTAAAAATAGGTCTTTTTCATTGGGTCAAGGACTTGTCCCAATCTAACCAAACCCGATATCAAGTATTCCATGGATAACTAGATTGTAAAACAAAAAGAATTTTTGGTATAGCTTGCCTAGGAAAAAAGTTAGTTTTTCATACTGAAATTTGCGAATTTCGCAAATAACGAATTTTAAAAATAGGTCTTTTTCATCGGGTCAAGGAGTTGTTCAAAGCAAACCAAATTGTTATCCCAGACTACCAGTAGTATGTAGGTTGTAATGCAAAAAAATGGTTTGCCTAACTGCCCCACAAAAAAGTGGATATCACACGGAAATTTCGACTTTTTCGCTTACTTTATTTTTAAAAATAGTATTTCATACGGAAATTTCCGATTAATTCGAATAATTAATTTTAAACAATTTTTAAAAAAACGTCTTTTTGATTAGGTCAAAAAGTTGTTGAAGTCAATCCAAACTTGGTATGGAGTATCCCCTGTTTATATAGAGTCTCAAACAAAAAGAATTTTTACAATAGCTTGCATAGAAAAGAAGTTAGTATTTCATACGGAAATTTGCGAATTTCGCAAATAACGAATTTTAAAAATAGGTCTTTTTCGTCGGGCCAAGGAGTTGTTCAAATCGAACCAAACTCGGTATCGAGTATCCCATGGGTGACTAGATTGTAAAACAAAAAGAATTTTTGGCATAGCTTGCCTAGGAAAAAAGTTAGTTTTTCATACTGAAATTTGCGAATTTCGCAAATAACGAATATTAAAAATAGGTCTTTTTCATCGGGTCAAGGAGTTGTTCAAAGCAAACCAAATTGTTATCCCAGACTACCAGTAGTATGTAGGTTGTAATGCAAAAAAATGGTTTGCCTAACTGCCCCACAAAAAAGTGGATATCACACGGAAATTTCGACTTTTTCGCTTACTTTATTTTTAAAAATAGTATTTCATACGGAAATTTCCGATTAATTCGAATAATTAATTTTAAAAATAGGTCTTTTTCATTGGGTCAAGGACTTGTCCAAATCTAACCAAACTCGGTATCAAGTATCCCTTGGGTAACTAGATTGTAAAACAAAAAGAATTTTTGGTATAGCTTGCCTAGGAAAAAAGTTAGTATTTCATACGGAAATTTCCGATTAATTCGAATAATTAATTTTAAATAATTTTTAAAAAAAGGTCTTTTTGATTAGGTCAAAAAGTTGTTGAAGTCAATCCAAACTTGGTATGGAGTATCCCCTGTTTATATAGAGTCTCAAACAAAAAGAATTTTTACAATAGCTTGCATAGAAAAGAAGTTAGTATTTCATACGGAAATTTGCGAATTTCGCAAATAACGAATTTTAAAAATAGGTCTTTTTCGTCGGGTCAAGGAGTTGTTCAAATCGAACCAAACTCGGTATCGAGTATCCCATGGGTAACTAGATTGTAAAACAAAAAGAATTTTTGGCATAGCTTGCCTAGGAAAAAAGTTAGTATTTCATACGGAAATTTCCGATTAATTCGAATAATTAATTTTAAACAATTTTTAAAAAAACGTCTTTTTGATTAGGTCAAAAAGTTGTTGAAGTCAATCCAAACTTGTTATGGAGTATCCCCTGTTTATATAGAGTCTCAAACAAAAAGAATTTTTACAATAGCTTGCATAGAAAAGAAGTTAGTATTTCATACGGAAATTTGCGAATTTCGCAAATAACGAATTTTAAAAATAGGTCTTTTTCGTCGGGTCAAGGAGCTGTTCAAATCGAACCAAACTCGGTATCAAGTATCCCTTGGGTAACTAGATTGTAAAACAAAAAGAATTTTTGGTATAGCTTGCCTAGGAAAAAAGTTAGTATTTCATACGGAAATTTCCGATTAATTCGAATAATTAATTTTAAATAATTTTTTAAAAAAGGTCTTTTTGATTAGGTCAAAAAGTTGTTGAAGTCAATCCAAACTTGGTATGGAGTATCCCCTGTTTATATAGAGTCTCAAACAAAAAGAATTTTTACAATAGCTTGCATAGAAAAGAAGTTAGTATTCATACGGAAATTTGCGAATTTCGCAAATAACGAATTTTAAAAATAGGTCTTTTTCGTCGGGTCAAGGAGTTGTTCAAATCGAACCAAACTCGGTATCGAGTATCCCATGGGTAACTAGATTGTAAAACAAAAAGATTTTTTGGTATAGCTTGCCTAGGAAAAAAGTTAGTATTTCATACGGAAATTTGCTATTATTTCGAATAATTTTGCGATTATAATTTTAAAAATAGGTCTTTTTCGTCGGGTCAAGGAGTTGTTAAAATCGAACCAAACTCGGTATCGAGTATCCCATGGGTAACTAGATTGTAAAACAAAAAGAATTTTTGGCATAGCTTGCGTAGAAAAAAAGTTAGTTTTTCGTACGGAAATTTGCGATTAATTCGAATAATTAATTTTAAAAATAGGTCTTTTTCGTCGGGTCAAGGAGTTGTTCAAACCGAACCAAACTCGGTATCGAGTATCCCATGGGTAACTAGATTGTAAAACAAAAAGATTTTTTGGTATAGCTTGCCTAGGAAAAAAGTTAGTATTTCATACGGAAATTTGCTATTATTTCGAATAATTTTGCGATTATAATTTTAAAAATAGGTCTTTTTCGTCGGGTCAAGGAGTTGTTAAAATCGAACCAAACTCGGTATCGAGTATCCCATGGGTAACTAGATTGTAAAACAAAAAGAATTTTTGGCATAGCTTGCGTAGAAAAAAAGTTAGTTTTTCGTACGGAAATTTGCGATTAATTCGAATAATTAATTTTAAAAATAGGTCTTTTTCGTCGGGTCAAGGAGTTGTTCAAACCGAACCAAACTCGGTATCGAGTATCCCATGGGTAACTAGATTGTAAAACAAAAAGATTTTTTGGTATAGCTTGCCTAGGAAAAAAGTTAGTATTTCATACGGAAATTTGCTATTATTTCGAATAATTTTGCGATTATAATTTTAAAAATAGGTCTTTTTCGTCGGGTCAAGGAGTTGTTAAAATCGAACCAAACTCGGTATCGAGTATCCCATGGGTAACTAGATTGTAAAACAAAAAGAATTTTTGGCATAGCTTGCGTAGAAAAAAAATTAGTTTTTCGTACGGAAATTTGCGATTAATTCGAATAATTAATTTTAAAAATAGGTCTTTTTCGTCGGGTCAAGGAGTTGTTCAAACCGAACCAAACTCGGTATCGAGTATCCCATGGGTAACTAGATTGTAAAACAAAAAGAATTTTTGGTATAGCTTGCCTAGGAAAAAAGTCAGTAGTTCATACGGAAATTTGCTATTATTTCGAATAATTTTGCGATTATAATTTTAAAAATAGGTCTTTTTCGTCGGGTCAAGGAGTTGTTCAAATCGAACCAAACTCGGTATCGAGTATCCCATGGGTAACTAGATTGTAAAACAAAAAGAATTTTTGGCATAGCTTGCGTAGAAAAAAAGTTACTTTTTCGTACGGAAATTTGCGATTAATTCGAATAATTAATTTTAAAAATAGGTCTTTTTCATTGGGTCAAGGACTTGTCCCAATCTAACCAAACCCGGTATCAAGTATTCCATGGGTAACTAGATTGTAAAACAAAAAGAATTTTTGGTATAGCTTGCCTAGGAAAAAAGTTAGTTTTTCATACTGAAATTTGCGAATTTCGCAAATAACGAATTTTAAAAATAGGTCTTTTTCATCGGGTCAAGGAGTTGTTCAAAGCAAACCAAATTGTTATCCCAGACTACCAGTAGTATGTAGGTTGTAATGCAAAAAATTGGTTGGCCTAACTGCCCCACAAAAAAGTGGATATCTCACACGGAAATTTCGACTTTTTCGCTTACTTTATTTTTAAAAAAAGTTGAATTTTATCGGGTCAAGGAGTTGTCCAAATCGAACCAAACTCGGTATCGAGTATCCCATGGGTAATTAAATTGTAAAACAAAAAAGAATTTTTGGTATAGCTTGCCTAAGAAAAAAGTTAGTATTTCATACGGAAATTTCCGATTAATTCGAATAATTAATTTTCAAATAATTTTTAAAAAAAGGTCTTTTTGATTAGGTCAAAAAGTTGTTGAAGTCAATCCAAACTTGTTGTGGAGTATCCCCTGTTTATATAGAGTCTCAAACAAAAAGAATTTTTACAATAGCTTGCATAGAAAAGAAGTTAGTATTTCATACGGAAATTTGCGAATTTCGCAAATAACGAATTTTAAAAATAGGTCTTTTTCGTCGGGTCAAGGAGCTGTTCAAATCGAACCAAACTCGGTATCGAGTATCCCATGGGTAACTAGATTTTAAAACAAAAAGAATTTTTGGTATAGCTTGCCTAAGAAAAAAGTCAGTAGTTCA
This sequence comes from Convolutriloba macropyga, assembly GCF_964194025.1. Lineage (NCBI taxonomy): Eukaryota > Metazoa > Xenacoelomorpha > Acoela > Convolutidae > Convolutriloba > Convolutriloba macropyga. The sequence goes on along the minus strand of NC_134471.1, from coordinate 18,804,661 downwards.
TACGGAAATTTGCTATTATTTCGAATAATTTTGCGATTATAATTTTAAAAGTAGGTCTTTTTCGTCGGGTCAAGGAGTTGTTCAAATCGAACCAAACTCGGTATCGAGTATCCCATGGGTAACTAGATTGTAAAACAAAGAGAATTTTTGGCATAGCTTGCGTAGAAAAAAGTTAGTTTTTCGTACGGAAATTTGCTATTAATTCGAATAATTAATTTTAAAAATAGGTCTTTTTCATTGGGTCAAGGACTTTTCCCAATCTAACCAAACCCGGTATCAAGTATTCCATGGGTAACTAGATTGTAAAACAAAAAGAGTTTTTGGTATAGCTTGCCTAGGAAAAAAGTTAGTTTTTCATACTGAAATTTGCGAATTTCGCAAATAATGAATTTTAAAAATAGGTCTTTTTCATCGGGTCAAGGAGTTGTTCAAAGCAAACCAAATTGTTATCCCAGACTACCAGTAGTATGTAGGTTGTAATGCAAAAAAATGGTTTGCCTAACTGCCCCACAAAAAAGTGGATATCTCACACGGAAATTTCGACTTTTTCGCTTACTTTATTTTTAAAAATAGTTGAATTTTATCGGGTCAAGGAGTTGTCCAAATCGAACCAAACTCGGTATCGAGTATCCCATGGGTAACTAGATTGTAAAACAAAAAGAATTTTTGGTATAGCTTGCCTAGGAAAAAAGTTAGTAGTTCATACGGAAATTTGCTATTATTTCGAATAATTAATTTTAAAAATAGGTCTTTTTCATTGGGTCAAGGACTTGTCCAAATCTAACCAAACTCGGTATCAAGTATCCCATGGGTAACTAGATTGTAAAACAAAAAGAATTTTTGGGTATAGCTTGCCTAGGAAAAAAGTCAGTATTTCATACGGAAATTTCCGATTAATTCGAATAATTAATTTTAAATAATTTTCAAAAAAAGGTCTTTTTGATTAGATCAAAAAGTTGTTGAAGTCAATCCAAACTTGGTATGGAGTATCCCCTGTTTACATAGAGTCTCAAACAAAAAGAATTTTTACAATAGCTTGCATAGAAAAGAAGTTAGTATTTCATACGGAAATTTGCGAATTTCGCAAATAACGAATTTTAAAAATAGGTCTTTTTCGTCGGGTCAAGGAGTTGTTCAAATCAAACCAAACTCGGTATCGAGTATCCCATGGGTAACTAGATTGTAAAACAAAAAGAATTTTTGGCATAGCTTGCCTAGGAAAAAAGTTAGTTTTTCATACTGAAATTTGCGAATTTCGCAAATAACGAATTTTAAAAATAGGTCTTTTTCATCGGGTCAAGGAGTTGTTCAAAGCAAACCAAATTGTTATCCCAGACTACCAGTAGTATGTAGGTTGTAATGCAAAAAAATGGTTTGCCTAACTGCCCCACAAAAAAGTGGATATCACACGGAAATTTCGACTTTTTCGCTTACTTTATTTTTAAAAATAGTATTTCATACGGAAATTTCCGATTAATTCGAATAACTAATTTTAAATAATTTTTAAAAAAAGGTCTTTTTGATTAGGTCAAAAAGTTGTTGAAGTCAATCCAAACTTGGTATGGAGTATCTCCTGTATATATAGAGTCTCAAACAAAAAGAATTTTTACAATAGCTTGCATAGAAAAGAAGTTAGTATTTCATACGGAAATTTGCGAATTTCGCAAATAATGAATTTTAAAAATAGGTCTTTTTCGTCGGGTCAAGGAGTTGTTCAAATCAAACCAAACTCGGTATCGAGTATCCCATGGGTAACTAGATTGTAAAACAAAAAGAATTTTTGGTATAGCTTGCCTAGGAAAAAAGTTAGTAGTTCATACGGAAATTTGCTATTATTTCGAATAATTAATTTTAAAAATAGGTCTTTTTCATTGGGTCAAGGACTTGTCCAAATCTAACCAAACTCGGTATCAAGTATCCCATGGGTAACTAGATTGTAAAACAAAAAGAATTTTTGGGTATAGCTTGCCTAGGAAAAAAGTCAGTATTTCATACGGAAATTTCCGATTAATTCGAATAATTAATTTTAAATAATTTTCAAAAAAAGGTCTTTTTGATTAGATCAAAAAGTTGTTGAAGTCAATCCAAACTTGGTATGGAGTATCCCCTGTTTACATAGAGTCTCAAACAAAAAGAATTTTTACAATAGCTTGCATAGAAAAGAAGTTAGTATTTCATACGGAAATTTGCGAATTTCGCAAATAACGAATTTTAAAAATAGGTCTTTTTCGTCGGGTCAAGGAGTTGTTCAAATCAAACCAAACTCGGTATCGAGTATCCCATGGGTAACTAGATTGTAAAACAAAAAGAATTTTTGGCATAGCTTGCCTAGGAAAAAAGTTAGTTTTTCATACTGAAATTTGCGAATTTCGCAAATAACGAATTTTAAAAATAGGTCTTTTTCATCGGGTCAAGGAGTTGTTCAAAGCAAACCAAATTGTTATCCCAGACTACCAGTAGTATGTAGGTTGTAATGCAAAAAATTGGTTTGCCTAACTGCCCCACAAAAAAGTGGATATCACACGGAAATTTCGACTTTTTCGCTTACTTTATTTTTAAAAATAGTATTTCATACGGAAATTTCCGATTAATTCGAATAACTAATTTTAAATAATTTTTAAAAAAAGGTCTTTTTGATTAGGTCAAAAAGTTGTTGAAGTCAATCCAAACTTGGTATGGAGTATCTCCTGTATATATAGAGTCTCAAACAAAAAGAATTTTTACAATAGCTTGCATAGAAAAGAAGTTAGTTTTTCGTACGGAAATTTGCTATTATTTCAAATAATTAATTTTTAAATATATTTTTTTTCATATGGTCAAGGAGTTGTTCAAATCGAACCAAACTCGGTATCGAGTGTCCCATGGGTAATTAGATTGTAAAACAAAAAGAATTTTTGGCATAGCTTGCCTAGGAAAAAAGTTAGTATTTCATAGGGAAATTTCCGATTAATTCGAATAATTAATTTTAAATAATTTTTAAAAAAAGGTCTTTTTGATTAGGTCAAAAAGTTGTTGAAGTCAATCCAAACTTGGTATGGAGTATCCCCTGTTTATATAGAGTCTCAAACAAAAAGAATTTTTACAATAGCTTGCATAGAAAAGAAGTTAGTATTTCATACGGAAATTTGCGAATTTCGCAAATAACGAATTTTAAAAATAGGTCTTTTTCGTCGGGTCAAGGAGTTGTTCAAATCGAACCAAACTCGGTATCGAGTATCCCATGGGTAACTAGATTGTAAAACAAAAAGAATTTTTGGCATAGCTTGCGTAGAAAAAAAGTTAGTTTTTCGTACGGAAATTTGCGATTAATTCGAATAATTAATTTTAAAAATAGGTCTTTTTCATTGGGTCAAGGACTTGTCCAAATCTAACCAAACTCGGTATCAAGTATCCCATGGGTAACTAGATTGTAAAACAAAAAGAATTTTTGGTATAGCTTGCCTAGGAAAAAAGTTAGTATTTCATAGGGAAATTTCCGATTAATTCGAATAATTAATTTTAAATAATTTTTAAAAAAAGGTCTTTTTGATTAGGTCAAAAAGTTGTTGAAGTCAATCCAAACTTGGTATGGAGTATCCCCTGTTTATATAGAGTCTCAAACAAAAAGAATTTTTACAATAGCTTGCATAGAAAAGAAGTTAGTATTTCATACGGAAATTTGCGAATTTCGCAAATAACGAATTTTAAAAATAGGTCTTTTTCGTCGGGTCAAGGAGTTGTTCAAATCGAACCAAACTCGGTATCGAGTATCCCATGGGTAACTAGATTGTAAAACAAAAAGAATTTTTGGCATAGCTTGCATAGAAAAATCTAGTTTTTCGTACGGAAATTTGCGATTAATTCGAATAATTAATTTTAAAAATAGGTCTTTTTCATTGGGTCAAGGACTTGTCCAAATCTAACCAAACTCGGCATCAAGTATCCCATGGGTAACTAGATTGTAAAACAAAAAGAATTTTTGGTATAGCTTGCCTAGGAAAAAAGTTAGTATTTCATACGGAAATTTCCGATTAATTCGAATAATTAATTTTAAATAATTTTTAAAAAAAGGTCTTTTTGATTAGGTCAAAAAGTTGTTGAAGTCAATCCAAACTTGGTATGGAGTATCCCCTGTTTATATAGAGTCTCAAACAAAAAAAATTTTTACAATAGCTTGCATAGAAAAGAAGTTAGTATTTCATACGGAAATTTGCGAATTTCGCAAATAACGAATTTTAAAAATAGGTCTTTTTCGTCGGGTCAAGGAGTTGTCCAAATCGAACCAAACTCGGAATTGAGTATCCCATGGGTAACTAGATTGTAAAACAAAAAGAATTTTTGGCATAGCTTGCGTAGACAAAAAGTTAGTTTTTCGTACGGAAATTTGCGATTAATTCGAATAATTAATTTTAAAAATAGGTCTTTTTCGTCGGGTCAAGGAGTTGTTCAAATCGAACCAAACTCGGTATCAAGTATTCCATGGGTAACTAGATTGTAAAACAAAAAGAATTTTTGGTATAGCTTGTCTAGGAAAAAAGTTAGTTTTTCATACTGAAATTTGCGAATTTCGCAAATAACGAATTTTAAAAATAGGTCTTTTTCATCGGGTCAAGGAGTTGTTCAAAGCAAACCAAATTGTTATCCCAGACTACCAGTAGTATGTAGGTTGTAAGGCAAAAAGAATGGTTTGCCTAACTGCCCCACAAAAAAAGTGGATATCTCACACGGAAATTTCGACTTTTTCGCTTACTTTATTTTTAAAAATAGTTAAATTTTATCGGGTCAAGGAGTTGTCCAAATCTAACCAAACTCGGTATCGAGTATCCCATGGGTAACTAGATTCTAAAACAAAAAGAATTTTTGCTAAAGCTTGCGTAGAAAAAAGTTAGTTTTTCGTACGGAAATTTTGATTAATTCGAATAATTAATTTTAAATAATTTTTTAAAAATAGGTCTTTTTGATTAGGTCATAGAGTTGTTCAAAGTGAACCAAACTTGGTATGGAGTATCACCAGTGCAATAAGAGTGTAAAGTAAAAAGAGTTTTTGGTATAGCTTGCCTAGGAAAAGATTTAGTTTTTCATACGGAAATTTGCGATTATTTCAAATAAGTAATTTAAAAAATAGGTCTTTCTAATTAAGTCTTAGAGTTGTCCAAATCAAACCAATTTGATATCTCAGACTAGCAGTAGTATGTAGATTGTAGTGGAAAAAGAATGGTTTGCCTTTTTGCCCTACAAAAACGTAGATATTTCACACGGAAATTTCGGCTTTTTCGCTTATTATATTAAAAATAGGGTTAGTTTTTCAGCTTTGACAATGGAACAAACAGGTCTCGTTTTGAATGAAACTGGCCTTATTTATGAAAAGCGTCGCTCGTCTTCTGTTCCAATTGTTCCTACTTCCATGGTTACTCTCCGCAGCTTGCTCTCTGAGATAAATGCGCTTAAGGAAAAGATCAGACAACTCGAAGAAAGAGTACAAACTTTACAGAGAGCTAATTCGGAAGTTGTTGATCTAACCGGAGACGTGAGTTTTGATTCGACGGTGTCCGTTCATTCAAGTGACATGAGCGAAGAAATTCCAAATGGCATTTAAAGCGACCATAGACATTGATAGACTGAGGTTTAGTTTGAATGGCAATTGTTAATCGGTCTCATGCTAGCAGAAACTTGTGTTTTTATGTTGCTACGTTTAGGTGCAGTTTATTGATACATACTTTCACATTCAAAAAATTTTGGCAATGCTATATGTGTTCTTATCTGGCCCTCTAATCTTGATATCAGTTCGGCTGTAGTAGTTTAAAAGGTTCTCAATAATTCTCTTATTTTCAGGTACAAGATGCCTTTCAAAATTGAATTTGTTTTTCTTACTGAGGCGTTCGAGGTTTTGAAGTTATCATTATTTGACCCTCGATGGTGGAAGGAAATTCAAGTGAGCCAGAGAATGCAGTTGGAAATAGATGAAAAAGTAACCCTGAAGATTGACAATGTGGACACAGAATGCGTCCTTTTGAAGCATGGAACACCAGCTGCAATGGCGGTTGAATACGAGTCGTTGAGAGAGCTCTATTCGTCATTTTCCGATCAGTGTGGGAGAGACGTGGTTGCAACGCCAAAGAGGGGTGCGAAGTGGACACACAATGCAACTAAAACTCCGACTCCAAACAACATGTCTCAAACGCCGGAGAATTTGGTTAGAATAATGTTTCTACTGGTTTAGAGTAGTCAGATTATGTATGATGGGTTGCTGAGAGTAGTAAAGGCGGAGAAAACCTAATCGATTAAATGCATTTTTGCTCTGAGAGCTTGCAAAACTTTTTGTCCATAGGTTTTTTATACTTATAGTGTAACTTTAATAGAAGCTGTCAATGCATTAATTGGTTGTTTAGAAATGCAGTAACCATTCCAAAATTGAAGCAATTCTGAAGGAGGACAAAAAATTGATCTCTGATTTGATACAGAGTAACCAGAAGGCTGTCGCTGATTGCAACAAGAAATTGGAGCAACAGCTGCAGAGTTTGAAAGCGATTGTGAGTATTTTCGAATCTTTAAAATAATCTTGTTATAAACTCGATTTAGGAATGTTCATTATAGATTGTAGTCACTTAACTCTCAAGACCTATCGATAGTGTATGTTACTTGATTGAGAATAGTTGAGGTTGTCATTTTTTTAGATAGACGTGAATAGAGAAAAGATTCAGGATGACGCAAGGGATGATCAGACAGAAGACCTTCCGAGCTTTTACAACGACATTGATCTGTAGAGTTTACCAAAGGCTGACAGACCTGAGCAGTATGGTAAAATCTTGCGAGTGGCAGTGTGGTGTGAAAAAGGCCTGCAGAGAGAAATTATTTCACCCACGCGAGACAGTGAAGTGAGAAAGCCTACCTCGCCAAAGAGAACAAAAATTTTCAAAGGTTGAGTTTGTCTTAAAATCTTGACTTAAAAGAGATAATAATGGGGCGGATCTTATTGAAAAAATTGATGGAACAATGAACTGTTAAGATTAACAATTTTTTGCTTTTAATATGTAGTGTAATGTGTATTACAAACCTCACTTGAAATTTTTTAGTCCTGGCGAAGAAAAACTTTCCCGCTCGTATTTGGCCAGACGCATACTCAGAAGCTCGGACATCAGCAAACCGATCAGGCATGGACTCCTTGAGGTATAGAAAGAGGATGAGCGATCCTTTTTGGTGCGATCAACAGAAGAAGGAGGCAGCTAAGAAGTTAAAGAAAAATCAAGGCGCGTCTGACGAAGTATCACCAAATACTGAAGACACCAACAGGGAGAGTCAGGATGAGGAAGATAGTGATGACCATGAAGGTTCTGCAACTGCGATGAATGAGTAACGAGCTTGTTTGGAAGATTTGTTGGAAAGATTTTAGATTTAGAGTACTGATTTTCCTTTGAAAGGTGCTTTTTGCAGTGACAGTTGTTTTCTGAGAATGATTTGTTTTGTCAAGATTTGTTTAACTCAGTTTTCTTTACAAGGTGCTCTTTTTCCAATTTGTTTCAATTTATTACAATTACAATGACTTATTAAGTCTAGATTTTCAGTACTTAGTTTTCATGAAAAGTTTAGAGAATTGTTAGAGCTTGTTATTATTTCAAGAAGTTTATTTTCAGTCTCGTAATTTAGCTGAGTTTTTTCAGATTGTTGAAAATGAAAAGAACTCGTCATGATCAAGCGAAAAAAAGCTTCAATACGGATTCTGAAGCTGAAAGGGAAAACGCGGTCAAAGCTCACCTCGTGTCGAGTAATATGGCCTGGTTGTTTGTTGACAAGGAACTCATGCTTTTGAGTTTAAGTAGTACAAAGTGGCCCTCAAAACTCAAGGCATCTCAAAAGCTAAGCATGATTGAGGGAGAGTGCTACGATCTGAAGATAAAGGATAACGAGTACCCCTGTCGCTTGCTCACAAAAAGGTCCTGCGAAGAAAGTGGAACAGGAGATGGCACATTACAAGGCGGAGCTTGAAGAAGGAAAATGGCCATCGGACTTGAGAAAGAAAGTGCTCACATCATCGAAAGCTTCAATGGTTGAAGTTGACTTCCTGAGTTCTTCTCGTCCTCCAATAATGACGAGCGCGGAGTTAAGTCTCGGAAAAGACAGTGGACAGACTTCAAAGAAATCGAAGTCGAGTGCCAGTCAGCAACCAGCTGTCGTACAAAGCAACACTTGTGACCAGGTAATTTTTTCAATGGAGAAAAACAAGCGTTTTAGGCCAAAAAATACTTAACATTTTGCATGGTGTACTGGCTAACTATCCTAGTTCAATTAGGGAATTGTCCGATCTGATGACTCTTTGCCTGTAGGAACAAGAAGTAGTTGCTTTGTCTCAACCCTGTCCATCTGCCGCTCTCCCTGGTAACAGTGCAGGCAGTGTTGCAGAAGACAATGACTGTGGACCAGATTGCCCGCTCCTCGCAGAGTTTCTAGATCAGCATGCTCTAGAAATGAATGAGCTGAGAAAGGCCTTCGAAGAACAGAAAAAGAGAGATGAGACGAGACGAACAAATCTGTGCTCCCGAATTGAGCAGAAAGTAAGTTTGGTCTATGCAAGTTTACTCCATGCGAAGGATTGTTTTATTTCACTTCACCCTATCTAGTAGATTTATCGTGCTTTGACAATAGACCTTGCATTAACCTAGGTAACATCATTTTTGTTCAGACTATCGAGTTGAAAGAACTGCGTTTGTTGGACGTCCACGGTTTCCGGAGTGTGGACGAACATCCTTCGCGAGCCAGAGGCACTGAAGTAGTTCTGCATGAGGACGAGGATTTAATGTCCATTTTTGCGGGAACCGATGTTGGGAAACTTGCCAGAGCACTGTTCGATAAGTTATTTGAGGAAAGCGATCGTGGTAACTTCATCCTTGCACCCAGACGAAAAGAAGCTGACGGCCGAACAGAAGCTCCGGAAAACCTTCTTGAAAAATTTCACAGTAAGATTTTTTGTAATTAATTAGTTCTTGTAGACAACTTGTTTTTTCCTTTTTTAAGATTTCCCCTTAACGTTCATTATAAGTCGCTAAATTTTGAAATTGAAAAAAGCCACGTAACTATTTGAAAAGTTTTGAAAAAGCATGATTAATAAAGTTCATTCAGCATTTTTTTTCGTTCAGAAGTGGTGAGGCAGAAGTATCCTGACACCCCAAAGCTAGCGTGTGAAGAAGCAAGGAAGGCTGCGAATCAGTACGGCAAAGACTGTCGCAAAAAGAATGCCAGCGCAAACAACTAAACATTTTATTTTGATTCATTGATTAATTGCAGAAATTCCAGATTTAACTTAGAAAATTACCCTTCGAGTTCATTCGTTCTGTTTCGATAAGATAAAATGATTAATTCTCGCTCGGTCTCAGTCTTTATTTACGTTTTTTATACAACTTTGTACGTTAATTTATAGCTTATGCAGTAATTTTAAAATTGATTTTGAGATTTGCGAACTTTGTTTCATTGCATAATTGCAGACTAAGAAATTTACCCTTGCAGTTCATTTTTCTTCAAGTTCATTTAGCTCGTCTTCACCTTTCCTAAAGAGTTTTACGCTGACAAGATTAAATTAGACTTGGTGAGGCACTTTATGTGAGGCAATGTTCGATGTTCGATTAATGAGAGGTTTTTTTATCTGACTCAATTTTGAGCTTAAGTTTTTTTTAAAGCAACTCGTTTTCAAGTCTTGTCCAAGCTTTTCCAGTGTGATGCTAAGTTGCGAAGAGTTAGTGATTGCCGATGGTCAAGTTGTTCGTCAGCTGCTTAAAGACTTCAATGTATCTCCCGAGTCAATGCTGCCTTTGAATAGTTTCAATGAGTTTGAAAAGCGTCTTCAGTATGACAAAAATCTTGCGAAAACCTATGGTAATTTGAAAGAACTTTATCAGCAGTCTGTTGCAGCCGGTTTCAAGATCCTACCAGACAATTTTGGTGGCTTCGGGTTATTTAATCACACAGGGAGAGTTCTCAAGCCATCGATCGATCCCCTTAGACCTTTTCCTGTGGGTCTGGTCAAAAACGTCCCTTGCGAGCTTCAAGATGAAATGTCAGATCTCTCGGTTATGCGTGGTGAGTTGGATACCGATGAGTTGGTTTTGCTTGGCCCAATTCGTTTCGCCAATCACTCATGCTCGCCTAATACTCAATTCTTCCTCAGTTACACCAACCCCTTGCTTCAGCATAATAAATGCGTTTTTCTTAAAGTAATTAGCTCGATACAGCCCTTTGAAGAAATCACTGTAAGTTATGGTTCAAACTAGTTCAAAGACGATCGACTGAAGTGTAGATGTCCACATAAAGATAAACATATTGTTTCCCCGAGAAATCCTCAGGAGTCTTTTACGCCCCCAGTTGCAAGCCCTTCTCCGAAATGCACCGAGTTACCGGCTACACCAATTGATTTGTTTCAAAGTTCAACTCAAAACGAAAGTTTCCAAACACAATATTCAGCAAGTCAATCAAGTGCTGGAACCCCTAACCTGCTGGAAGTGGAGAGAAAAAGAGGAATTTTAACTCAGAGAAAAAGGAAAGTGAAAAGACGATTAGTCGATACAGCGAGTCGACAAATACGGACATTTATTCATCAGGTAGATTCCAGTCAGTCCTCAGAGTTGGAAAGTGTGCTTGACGAAAATGAGATGAATACCACAGATCATACAACTCCAGATAGCATTGAAAATGAGCCTGAAGATGCTTCTTGTGAAGATGCATCTTCAGTTTCTAAATCGGAGTCCGACGAAGACTCAAGCAAAGAATCTGAAACCGAGGAAGACCAGTTTGTGTTCTCGCAAGACCCCTTGAGTTGTAACACGAATGTTACTGCTCATAACGCATCAATGGGATTGTATGGAATTGCTGCGCGACATTGTTTGCCTGAAAAAGCCTTATTTGACCTCCTGACATGGCATAAAATTGTTCACCCGCGAGACATTTTACCAGCCCCAAGTTACAGTAAAAATGAAACGAACAAATTACCAGAGCGATAGATTGCAGGGACAGAAACTAAGGGCACGGGAGAAGTCATTTTCTTGAGTTTTGCTGATAAACTTCAAGAAAATGTTGAAAAATACATAACAGAAATTTTAGCTTATGCTAATCCTGATACGAAAACAGATCTAAAGCTCACAGCCCTTTTTGATGGAAATGCGCTTAATGTGAAACTTATCCTCAATACGGATGGAGTTAGGGTGCAAGAGTCTAGTGATTGCTCAGCCTATCCTGTTTGGGTTGCTCTGGCTGACTTGCCACCGAAATTGCGTTCTTCCTTTGATAACATCCACCTATGTTCGTTGTGGTATGGCAAAGGAAGTATAGATTGGGATTCCATATTTAAGCACTATCTGTCTGAAGTATCAAAAGACAGGAAAATTAAAGTGAATGGGGTTGACTACGAGCTGAAATTTCAAACTGTTTTTGTAATACTAGATCTTGTGTGCAAGCACGATGTCCTGCAAATGAAAAAATTTAATGGATATTATGGATGCGGCTTGTGTACCATGCGAGGTGTTCAAAGATATCCAGGCGGTCGATCGTATCTAAATAATCAATCGTTCACAATGCGTGATCCTGGGATGCACGAGTACCTAGTAAGGCAGTTTGAGAGTGGGAGTGTAGAAGAAAGAAAAGCTAGAAAGGAGAAGGACCCAGAGATTGATACACTCGGAGTTAAGGGGCGATCATATTTATTTAAATTTATTCCTAATCTTCTATTAACCTGTCCCGTTGACACAATGCACCAGTGTCTTAAAGGAGTTGCAAATGACATTATCAACTTTTTTGCTGAGCAACTGAGCAACGATGAGGTACAGAAAATTGATGACGCAACAAAACAAGTTATTTTGCCCACCGAATTCAAGCGATCAGTCAGGTCATTGCGATCCCGTGAGCACTTCAAAGCCAACGAACTCAAAACTTTTTTGCTGTATTTTGCCCCAATAGTGTTCCAAAATTTTCCAGAAAACTCTTTGGCGCATGAATCCAATTTACAAAATCTCAAATACTTAATCTTCGCACTCCGCTCTATGTACGAAAGTGTTGACGAGGCCAAGCTTTGTGGTTACCTGTTAGAAGCTTTCTGCTACAACATGTCCATCCGCTATCCTTTAAAGAAATCCGACTCAATTAATTTCCATCTGCTCCGACTTCTAGCATGGCAGTGCAAATTCTTCGGGCCCTTGTGGACTACGTCTGCAACTATGTTTGAAAGTGCCAATAATCACCTCATAAAGACTTTAATTGGCACTGTTAATACCTGCAGCCTTATAGTAAAGCGATATATTCGCAATAGACAGTTCGATAGCATGGAGGTGAAGAACGATAATCTTACCGGATTCCTTGAAGCTTTGAGGGGTAAATCAAGCGGCTTTAAAGACGATTTCTCAATGAAGCGAAACAATGTGCTCTCAAATTTTCAAAAGCAATTTCTCGAGGCTCGTTTGTTTTGCAGACACCGAGGAAAATTCTACCTGGACAGCCAATTGTATACAAGATCTGAGGCAAACAGTTTTGTTTCACTTTCTGAGGAGAACGAAATTCTTGTCGGCCAGATTTTGTTGTTCCTTGAGAAAGAGTCGGTGATTTTGTGTGCTGTTCAGCTCTACAACATTCTTGACAAGCTTGCGTTAGATCTGTCGTCAACTGAGTTTCACGGACAAGACAACAAACTTAAGCCTCTTGGCTATCGTGTAGAAAAGTCGACCGAAGTTCGAGTTTTCAAGTGCTGTTCAATAAACAACAAATTTATTCTCTTCCCTTTTCTCAACAAACTTTACTTTATTAATGTGCTCACCCATTTTGAGCACGATTAAGGTTGAATTAGACTTGAAGCAATCCAGACTTTTTTGTAGTTTTCCTAAAACTCTGTAATTTTCCTAAAATTCTCTTTCAGTATTTTTCGTAAAACTCTGCTAGAGCAAATTGTTTAATTTCTTTATAGATTGAATCGATGTTAATGGTTTAGTTGCCGTTTAGTGCAAAAGTATTCCTCCGTTATGTCAGATTGATATTGAATTAGACGTTATTGAATCTAGACTTCGATCATTATTTTGTTAAAACTTAGACTTTAAAAAGTTTTTAATGGTTCAAGGAACTGTTCAAAGTGAACCAAATGGATATCCCAGACTACCAGTAGTATGTAGGTTGTAGTGCGAAAAAAATGGTTCGCCTAACTGCCCTACAAAAAAGTAGATATCTCACACGGAAATTTCGACTTTTTCGCTGACTTTATTTTAAAAAATAGTTAAATTTTATCGGGTCAAGCAGGAGTTGTCCAAATCGAACCAAACTCGGTATTGAGTATTCCATGGGTACCTAAATTGTAAAACAAAAAGAATTTTTGCTATAGTTTGCCTAGGAAAAAAGTCTATTTCAGTCTTACTATTATTCTATGGTGAGGGCCTCGGGCCCGCATGAGGTGCACCCCCCCTGCCCCGTTGAGACGCCGGTTAGTCGGTTTCCCCCCCCGCTGGGATTTTTTTGTGCACCTCATGTTGGGGACGTAGTTGGCGTGTGGTCGATTTTTGGTTTCTCTTCGGTCTGGTTCAAAATCTTCGGTCGGATTGTAAACTTGCGAATTTCGCGAATGACGAATTTTAAAAATAGGTCCTTTCATCGGGTCAAGGAGTTGTCCAAATCAAACCAATCCCGGTATGGAGTATCCCATGTGTAACTAGATTGTAAAACAAAAAGAATTTTTGGTATAGCTTGCCTAGGAAAAAAGTTAGTGTTTCATACGGAAATTTGCGAATTTCGCAAATAACGAATTTTAAAAATAGGTCTTTTTCATTGGGTCAAGGAGTTGTTCAAAGCAAACCAAATTGATATCCCATACTACCAGTAGTATGTAGGTTGTAGTGCGAAAAGAATGGTTCGCCTAACTGCCCTACAAAAAAGTAGATATCTCACACGGAAATTTCGACGTTTTCGCTTATTAAATTTTAGAAATTAGTTAAATTTGGTCGGATCTTAGAGTTGTTGAAAGCGAACCAAATTAATATTCCAGACTAACAGTAGTATGTAGGTTGTAGTGCTAAAAGAATGGTTCGCCTAACTGCCCTGCAAAAAAAGTAGATATCACACGGAAATTTCGACGTTTTCGCTTATTAAATTTTAGAAATTAGTTAAATTTGGTCGGATCTTAGAGTTGTTGAAAGCGAACCAAATTAATATTCCAGACTACCAGTAGTATGTAGGTTGTAATGCAAAAAGAATGGTTCGCCTAATTGCCCTACAAAAAAAGTAGATATCTCACACGGAAATTTCGACGTTTTCGCTGACTTTATTTTAAAAAATAGTTAAATTTTATCGGGTCAAGCAGGAGTTGTCCAAATCGAACCAAACTCGGTATTGAGTATTCCATGGGTACCTAAATTGTAAAACAAAAAGAATTTTTGGTATAGCTTGCCTAGGAAAAAAGTTAGTGTTTAATACGGAAATTTCCGATTAATTCGAATAATTAATTTTAAATAATTTTTAAAAATAGGTCTATTTCATTGGGTCAAGGAGTTGTTGAAAGTGAACCAAATTGTTATCCCAGACTACCAGTAGTATGTAGGTTGTAGTGCAAAAAGAATGGTTTGCCTAACTGCCCTAGAAAAAAGTAGATATCTCACACGGAAATTTCGACTTTTTCGCTGACTTTATTTTAAAAAATAGTTAAATTTTATCGGGTCAAGCAGGAGTTGTCCAAATCGAACCAAACTCGGTATTGAGTATTCCATGGGTACCTAAATTGTAAAACAAAAAGAATTTTTGCTATAGTTTGCCTAGGAAAAAAGTCTATTTCAGTCTTACTATTATTCTATGGTGAGGGCCTCGGGCCCGCATGAGGTGCACCCCCCCTGCCCCGTTGAGACGCCGGTTAGTCGGTTTCCCCCCCGCTGGGATTTTTTTGTGCACCTCATGTTGGGGACGTAGTTGGCGTGTGGTCGATTTTTGGTTTCTCTTCGGTCTGGTTCAAAATCTTCGGTCGGATTGTAAACTTGCGAATTTCGCGAATGACGAATTTTAAAAATAGGTCCTTTCATCGGGTCAAGGAGTTGTCCAAATCAAACCAATCCCGGTATGGAGTATCCCATATGTACCTAGAGTCTAAAACAAAAAGAATTTTTGGTATAGCTTGCGTAGAAAAAAAGTTAGTGTTTCGTACGGAAATTTGCGATTAATTCGAATAATTAATTTTAAAAATAGGTCTTTTTCATTGGGTCAAGGACTTGTCCAAATCTAACCAAACTCGGTATCGAGTATCCCATGGGTAACTAGATTGTAAAACAAAAAGAACTTTTGGTATAGCTTGCCTAGGAAAAAAGTTAGTATTTCATACGGAAATTTCCGATTAATTCGAATAATTTTGCGATTATAATTTTAAAAACAGGTCTTTTTCGTCGGCTCAAGGAGTTGTTAAAATCGAACCAAACTCGGTATCGAGTATCCCATGTGTAACTAGATTGTAAAACAAAAAGAATTTTTGGTATAGCTTGCCTAGGAAAAAAGTTAGTATTTCATACGGAAATTTGCGAATTTCGCAAATAACGAATTTTAAAAATAGGTCTTTTTCATTGGGTCAAGGAGTTGTTCAAAGCAAACCAAATTGATATCCCATACTACCAGTAGTATGTAGGTTGTAGTGCGAAAAGAATGGTTCGCCTAACTGCCCTACAAAAAAGTAGATATCTCACACGGAAATTTCGACGTTTTCGCTTATTAAATTTTAGAAATTAGTTAAATTTGGTCGGATCTTAGAGTTGTTGAAAGCGAACCAAATTAATATTCCAGACTAACTTAGTATGTAGGTTGTAGTGCTAAAAGAATGGTTCGCCTAATTGCCCTACAAAAAAAAGTAGATATCTCACACGGAAATTTCGACGTTTTCGCTGACTTTATTTTAAAAAATATTTAAATTTTATCGGATCTGTATGCATTTCTATGTATCTTTTTGATGATTTATGTATAGTGTTTAAATTTCTGCTGTTATTTTATTTAATTTGTATTATTTTGTTTGGAGATGGAGTTTGAGCCCGGTTTTTTTTTACCGAATGCTCTGCTCAAAATCTCCTATAGTTGTTTGTTTGTAACTCCGCCGTAGCCGGTCCCCAGCCCGGTTGAGAGAAGGAGGAGGGAAACACACCCAGAACATACTGGAAAATCTCAAAGAGTTGTTTGTTAATTCAACTGTAGATTTTTTCCGACAGTATTTAACCTAATTCAGCTCTCAAAATTTATTAAAAATGTTAATTTTCAGCTGTAGGAAGATCTTCCCGGATAATAACGGGGAAAAGAGTGTAAAGAGTGTAATAGTGGTGTAAGAGTGTAATTATTAAAAGTGTAATTAACAATTGAGAGTGGAAGAGTGTAAAAATAAAATAAATACACTTTTATTCCAATTATAAGGACCGGGGAAAAGAGTGTAAAGAGTGTAAAAATAAAAAAATTACACCCCTATTTCTCCGCTTAATTAGCGGTGTAAGAGTGTAATTATCAAGAGTGTAATTTTGAAATTAAGAGTGGAAGAGTGTAAAAATAATTTAAAGGTGGAATATTAAAAGTGTAAAAATAATTTAAAGGTGTAAAACTAAAAGTGTAAATGAAAATTGAAGGTGGAATTATTATTGGATTTTACACTCTTATTTTTTAAAATTACACTCTTAAAATTACACTCTTACACCGCTAATTAAGCGGAGAAATAGGGGGTAATTTTTTTATTTTTACACTCTTTACACTCTTTTCCCCGTTATTTTCCGGGAAAATCCTCCCCCCGGGATATCACAGTTTTTGCAGTGGAGAAGGGAATATTGTGGTTCAGTTGCGACGCCAGCCAACGCGAACAAAACAACACCCATGGTGAGTTCCCAGTTTGAGGTTCCTCAAATGTCTGACACCCCATTCTCTTTACGGAGTAGGCAAAAAAATGAAAATTGCCAGAAAACTAAAAGGCATTGAGCGTTGACAGAAAAATCTTGAAGGTCTGTATGAAGTCCTAGAACCAGGAACTGCTCTCAATAAAATTATTCGCCCAATTTCCAATAGAACGCCCAATTTCCAGGAACAAGGCAAGCTAGGTCTAGCAATCCAAAAGTAATGAGTTAGCTACTTTCGGTTCCAGAGACTAGAGAACCCCCTCATGAGAGTACGCTGAAAGACGAGGAAGGACAATGACTAACTGAATGACTAGTAGTGGAGATAATCAGGAAAATTACGCAAAAACAGAAGGAGGATGAGCGAGTTAAAGGTGAAAAGAGGGGGTAACGCCAGTGGCTTATCATCGAACCTATTCAAATATAGCTCGCTCGATTTAACTTAGCTTACCTATGAAACCGAACTTTCCCGCACCGCGAAGCCGTCGCATGGAAATTGCCGCACCATTCGCACCGCGATGGACACTCTTTCTGCATATGGATCAGCATCAACTTCCGCTCTTCAAGAGGTAACAGCCTCAGTACTTCAACGTCAATAAATTTCAATCCCTGGGAACAAGCTGCGACATCACGATCAAGTGATAGACAAACACGCAGCCTATTTTACTCTAGGAATACTTAGATCTGCCCTGACTCAGTGAGAAACCCGAGTAATCCCCAAACCCTGAACACTCTGACTCTGTGAAAAACCGGATTACTCCCCAAAAGCTAATCGCAGGGCGGGTTACATTGAAATTGTACAACCTCCAACGAGCATCGCTAACACAGATGTTGATGTGATTTAATACACCGCTCAGCAAATACCAGATTTCGATAGGCGTAACCTCTCATCAGTGATTGGGATGGTTTCACCTACAGATCCTCTAGTACGTTATGGGGGTGGATCTGGAGTTTCATATACTTATATATATATATATATATATATATATATATATATATATATATATATATATGTATATATATATATATATATATATATATATATATGAGGCTTTAAGAGTATATGAGGCTGAAACTCTTATCATTATTATCCCTCTGCAACAATTTTTGATTTGGGACAAATAATCGATCAGGAGTGTATTGGTCAGGAGCAAAATGCCAATCACTCATTTTTCCTGCCGGTCATAATAGTATTGACAAGGGTGTTTCGGGGGTGGCCGCAGCATCTCAATTATGTGAAACTGTTACAAAAGCAATTAAAAAGTTGAAAACTCACCGAGCTCTAATTTCTGAAATTTCACAAAGTAAAAATTGACGTTATGGGTGTGAATCGAATAATATTGAAATTGAGGAGTTCAATAAGCAACTGGAAATTATTGCTTTGGAGTTAAATTGAACATATAAATGGATAAAAGTAGGAGCTTTGGAATGGAACATTACAACATCGGAAATATCTAATGACGGTGTTCACTTAAATGTGGCTGGGGTAAAAAAAAAATTGTCAAGAGTATCCGGAAATATTGTCAACAGCGTAATATTGCTGTATCATAAAACAACATTGCACTGCAACAAATTCATTGTTTTTTATCAATCCTTTGGTTGTGTGTGACTTAATGTTTTTTGTCAGCAACAATTGAGCATTTCCAAACTAATAGTTTTTGTTTTTTGTTACTTAGTACTTCAGATGAAAAATTTATATATTCGGTTCCGCATTTTTCGTTTTTTGAATGTTTGCAAAATTGTTTTTCTACATTGCAAGCGCTTGCTCCTAAATGGTGACATTAATCTAAATCCGGGTCCCTTTCCTCACATTCATGAATCGGACATGCTGATAGACATAGTTACAAAGGATTGCAAAAATCTAGACGTTTGCCTCTTCAATGCACGCAGTTTAAAAAAACAACTATGAATTTTTCACTGAAATTTTGACAAATTGAACTCAAAACACAATAGTGATGCTTACTGAAACTTGGTTGAATGAAATCGATTTTTATCCAGAGAATTTCTTGAATCCGAAACACAAATTTTATTCAAAATCAAGGTAATCAAAGACAGGAGTAAATAAGGGTGGGGGTTTTGCCATCTGGGTTCCTAGGGACATATCTTCAAAACAATGAAATGATCTAAATGTACTTAATGAAAGCTTTTTTGAGTCCCTATGGGTAGAAATATCTGGGCTATCGGTTAAAAAAATCCCAATTATCGCTTCGTATTTTCCAAATATAAACTTGGGAAACTAATTCATTGACGAAATTGAAATTTTCTCGGCGTACTCAATCACTGACGAATTTTGGCCTTTTGGCGATGATGATCCCAATTATTTCAATAAAAGAGTCTACGCTTTATGGGACGAATTTGCGAGTAATTCTGGACTTACTTTATCAAACACAGAAAAACCAACGCGAGCCACTAGCCAAGGCGTAACACTAAAGGCCAAACACTCGATCAATGGTTTTCCAGCAAAATCCAAATTCAAGAAGTCCAGGTTTTTCCCCATCAATTGAAGTGGATCACTTGATTGTTTTGTACACTACCAATTGTTTGTTGAAGTTAAAATTAGGAAGCAAAGTTTTATCAGTAGAAACAAAAGAAAGTTCGATGCAAATAAGTTTAGTCTTGACAGTGAAGATGAAAATAACATGTACAAGGTTTTCATAAAAATTTTCAGTACTACTTTAGGGTTGCACGCCCCACTTAAAAAAGTTTTCAACCAGAAGAAAAATTGCTGAAAAACCTTTGCTAACAAAAGAGCTGAGAGTAGAATTGAAGAACATAGACTTTTTAATATCTGGAAAAAGAACCCATCGAAGCAAGCACATACCAGTTTCAAAATCAGAGAACTTTCGTTGATAGGTGTTTGAAAACAGCCCAAAACTACATTTGCAAACAATTTTTCATCGAATAACCAACGAGTAAAGAACAATGGAGTTTCATAAAGAAAATTGGCGAAGAAAAAGAGTTTTTCGTTATAGAAAAACTAGTCGATGGCGAAAGAAGAGTGACAAATGAAATTGATATTGCAAATTGTCTCCATAGAAGTTTTCGAAATTTAGGCTTAAATAAAGAACAAAATTACAGCGCTCTAAATTTTTCTTTTATAGAAGTTAGGGAAAAGTCATGCTTCAAAACAGTCACACTAAAGGAATTCTATGATGCCATTGATTCACTCGACAACAAGAGGTCGCCGGGTCCCAATATTTTTAATGCTTGGGCAACCAAGGCAGCAATGCTTGCAATCGTAGCCCATTTGCAGTTTGATTTTAACAGATGCATTAGTCAAAACATTTTCCAGAAGATTTTAAACTTGCTTTCATTAGTCCGGTCTACAAAAAGGGGGATGCAAAAAATTGATAGAAATATAAGCCTATCTCAATTAGTCCAATGTTTGCAAAACTTTTTGAGCTTATACTTCTCAATCAAGTTAACGAATTTATACAGAAAAAAAATTTGAACGGTACACTGCTTGGATTTCAAAAACAAAAAAGTTCTACAGACGCTGTTTTACACCTAACCGAAGCATTACAAGAAAACTATGATAACTTAAAGATTTCAGCTGCTGTTTTTTCATCTAATTTTGAGCTAAAGCATGTAATTCAATATCGTACGAATATTTTCTCAAAAAGACTGAAATGTACGGTTTATAAGAAGGTGCAGTTGATTTATTTGCTTCATTTCTCAAAAACAGACAGCATTGTGTTAAGATGAATCATGTTTACTCAGAATGGCTGGAAACAAATAATGGTGTTCCACAGAAAACGGTTTTTGGGCCACTTGTTTTTTTTCTCTACATTATTGATTTTCGAGAAAAGGTTCAAGGAATCTTCAACGTGATTCAATTTGCTGATGACACAAGTTTCCATTTTAGCAGAAACAAGGTCGCCGAAATGGAAAATAGAAGAAAACAGATATTTATCTAAAGCAAAACAGAATAACCATGTATACCGTTAAAAGTGGATTTATCTGTGTCTCGAAAGAAAATGAAAAATTCGATCGAATAGTTTTTCGGTGAAAAAATTAAGCCAAAAAGTCACTGCAGACGGCAGATGCTTGGGTATAATGATTGATTCTAAAATAAAAAATAATATACAACTCAAAAAAGTTCTATCAAATATGGCCAAAGCGATTAGATCCATATACCTTATTCGTTATCAGTTACCTCTGAAAGCGCGATTGATGCTATTCAAATCCCTAGTCCTTTCCCCTTCGACTTTCGGTGCTCTATTTTTTCAGAGCTTGAATTTCTCTGCAATGCAGCGATTTATTCGACAAATCATTTGGTGAATTAAAGTTTGCTATACGAGAAAAAAAATGAGAGATCTAGAGATCCTTTAATAAAATCTGACATTTTACCTGCAGAACTTTTAGCAAGCCAGATGAGTGTTTCAAAATTTAGGAATAATATTTCATTACTGAAATCAAACGGCACTGAGAGTTTTTTCTCAGTGTTTATGTCTTAGTAAGAAAAAACAACAGAAACGGACAGTTAATTCTCCTAAGGTCGAGCATCAATCAGTACAAAAAAGAGGCATCCAAAAGTGGAAAAACCTTCCGCGTGAAGTTCGGATCATCAAATCGCGCTCACAGTTTAAACGCATGTTAAGACAGCACCTGCTTCAACAATTCAAACTTGTACCGTTGGAAAGGAAAAATGATGGCTTCAAAAGTTATTTTTACCTTTAAAGAACGGAACCACTAATTTTCATTTTCGACATTGTACTAAATTTGTATATAACATTTTAAACTTGTAATATTTAAACCCTGGGTTATATTTTCAATTTAGTTGTTCTTAAAAACATCTGACAACGATACACTCAGCTAAGAATTTTGTCAAAACTTAAACATTTTAAATAATTGTCACTAGCTGTTCATAACCAACACATAATCAAACGATGAATATTTTTCGATGCTCATCAATTTTGTTACTTTTATATTTTTCTCGTGTGAGGTTCAATTTTAATCAGAAAAATGAAGGAAATGTCAAACATTGATCTTTTTTGTATTTTTTTAATGCAGTAAAGTTTTATGCGATGCCATATTTAGTGCTTTTTTTATTCTGACCTCTCATCTTCCAGACTCATTCTTACATTTTGCAGATCAGTTAACTTAAGCGCCTGTAGACAAAATTCCCGAGTATGAAAACATTTTGTGTTCATTTACTAGCAGCTTCACTGCTCATTGCAGTTCTCAAATAGTTGCCAAATTTCTTCTGGTTGCAAAATTTGTCTTTCCAAATATGCATATAAATTCAGCGGCGTATTTCATCTGGAGAATTTGATTCAGTAAACATTGAATGTGCACTCGCTCCGCAAAATATTACTCAATTCTTAGTATATCGTGTGATATTTCAGCGCAACTTTTTTGTATGATTTTTTTGGTTTTCTCTTTCCATATTTATTGCTGTTTAGATGCTTTTAAATGGAGACATTTTTAATAATATACTGAAAAGGTTTGTTTCCGAAATATTGTTTGTATTGTTTGCTTTGAGATATTTTAATGTTAGCTGAAAACTCGTTTTTTATCTATCTATTTCTATCTATCTGTTCACTGCTGACCTAGCTTTTAATTTCATATCAAAGAATTTTATTGGTCCTTTAATTTAATTTGTAAGTTAAATCGTTTTTGTGTGTCAATTTTGTTTTTTTTGTGTGCTTATCTCCGATTTTTTTTTGAAAGGGCGGAATACCGCTTTTTCAAAAAAAAAAGTTGGATGTAAACAATTGCTTGTCAGCAAGAAAATTTTTGCAGTAAGAGGACATATTTACCTCTGAGGTTGGTGAATTTAGGTTAAGCGAATTCCCGTTAAATCCCAAGCGGTCAACTCAAAATCCAGAGGCGCGCGAAATTCCAAACAAAAAAGATAAGTCTTTTTTCTGAAGTAATTACGATTTAGTTATGAATAGATCCAATGCATAATCCTAGTAACTGCACAATACAACCATTCACTGAGACGGTTCTGTGCTGTTTTTAGTTTTAAAATACTTCAGATGGATAAAGAACACAGACAATAGTTTATTATTTTACCACCTGTAAAATAACAAATACAAAAACGCTTTTAAAACCAATAAAACTAAAGCGTGAACTGAAATAAGAAAATGAAGAGGCAAAATGCGTGAAATTAAATTGAATAATTAAGGGAAAATCACCTTTTCGAAGCCGAAGCAAAACAAAAACAATCAAATCGCTGAAATAAATTTCCCGCCGCGAAAACTGCGAAAAACGATTAATTATTCATAATGTGGACGCTTTTATAAACGGTGGTAATTGCAGCAAAATAATTGTTCTGAAAAGGGTTTTTATTTCGTTTTTTATCCTCCGATAGAACTGCTGGAGACTTGCTTGAATGCGAAGGAACACGCTGAAGTCAGAACTGACAGGGAAACATAAATTTTTTCCTTGAAAATATTTCACAGACAAACGGGAGTTAAAAAAAATCGCGCCATTGTTTATGGAAAATTTTAACACCGCATTGTAGGTGTATTGTAGGTGAATTCAATTTCGATAGGTGCAAATTTGATGAAGTGAAACAGAAATTATTGAAGCAAAACGTGTTTGCATTCAGTTTCAGACAAAAGCGAAATGGAAGAACACTTTTCTGAGCATAAAAACATACAATTTTCTAAATTGCCTATATTAATCAGAAGACAACCCTCGATACGGGCGCCAAGTTTATCAACACGAGAAATGGCTGAAAAATGGTGTTATTATCGTTATTATATTTTTCAATTACATTCAAACATTTTTTACAAAATCAGCGAATCAACTTTAATTTCCTCACTTCAAACTAAATTGTGTTTTTGCATGTTTAATCATTGTCTTTTTAAATTTCACAAACTGTATTTGAACTTAAGAAGACCTTAATTTGTGATTAACACTTTTACAATGATAAAATAGTGCAGTGCTAATTTCACGCTAGAGAATGAAACATTTTTTTTTTGTTAAAACAAAGTACCTTTAACTACGGGAATTGTTTTGCCACTGGGCGTTTTTACTTTTTCAGTTTTAAAACTCTAACTATATTCCTCTTAACATTTGCCATAAAAATGTTTTCTTCTCCCGGCTACATACCAACGAAATTGATGATGCGAAGTTTTTTAATTCAGTATAAAAATGCAATACGAGTTTTCAGAACACATACACCAACATTTCAAGAAAATGATGAAAAAAACAACCCACGCTGCAAATATGTACAATCGCAAAACTCAAATTATTTTTGGCAACAAGTGGCGTCAAATTTAGAAGAAAACGCAAACGTATATCAAAATTCTTAACCACTTCTTAGCATTCATTGTTTAAAAACTGCTAACAACCTTTCCCTTCATTGAAAAGCAACCAAATGCCAAAAAACTTTTATGGATATGAAAAACAAAAAAAATGCAAAAATGATAACAAGTTTGAAAATAATTGTTCAGTTAGTAAGTGACATTAACTATAATCTAAACACACGAAGCGGATTGTAAAGCATCACAATAGAAGGCCATTGGGCTCTGTCATTCAAAATGGTTTATTTATTTCTGGCTTTACCCCCTAAATTTCCACAATTTTGAATGCATATTGCGTATCATTTCACCTAAGTGTCTGTTAACTTAATCTCCGTTTACGTGAAAACATTATCGTTACCAGCAGCTTTGCTGTTCAATCCCTTTATTTTGAAATCTAGCGTATAGTTGCCCAGTTTAATGTTATGTAAGCTTGCATGTCAAAAATAAAAAAGAATAATTCTAGTGTGGTTTGCCTAGCAGAAACTGCTCTGCAACTACTGCAAGTTCCCTCAACCCGCAAAACAGTACCGAAAATCAGTTGAGTACGACAGTATTAGTTTTTTGTTAAGCTGAATACAAATCTTTTATTAAAAACAATTAACTTGGTTAACAAAACGGTGGTTGTCAATATAACAGATCAACAGTTTATGAATCTCATTTCATCGGCATTTTTTATTTTTCACATGTAAAATGTATGTTCTTATTCTCCCCACGTTGGTCAGGTAAGAATAAAAATACTAGAACTGCACATTGATAAGGCTCCCGTTTGTTGCAATCGTTTTGGCGACTCATCATTAAAGGACCAATCTGGACTCTTCTTATTCTGAATTGGTTAAATCTGGCCAAAAAGAACGTGTCAAAATCCTTGAAGCAGACCCCTTGATCATATCTGTCGACAATAATTGCAACAGTACTGGATCAACCATCTCCCCTCCGAGCGGTCGAGAACCCAAAAAGCAAAATAGTCTACTAGGGAGCCCGTGCCAGCAACATTTCCGCTGATCCCCGAATAGCGGTGACTGACAAGGATTGCATTAAATTACAGAAAGCTACAGACAACCCCTGCGCTTGGAAGGAACGATTGTCACTTAACACAGCCAAACGATTGATTGTTTTCTTGAAGGTTGCCGATATCCCGCCAAGGACTTCAATTGCAAAGGGAACGAATGTGATTCCCATTTTTGCGCAGTTATCGTCATGGAAACAATATTTTCTTTCATCTGCTGCATCAAGTGCGTATCCTGCTTTTGTAGCCGCATTAGTGAGAGAGTTGGATTGCAGCGACGAACTAACAGTTACATCAAATGCAGCAGGTTTCCCCGCTTTCCAAGTCGGGATAAAGATGTCTCCGGGGCGTGACTGGCTTTCTGGAATTAGGTTCCTTTCTTCCACTACTAGTGAAAGATTTGCAGATGAGCAAGCAGACACTATTTTATCTCGATTCCGGTCATGTCTTGCAATTGCGTCTCCTCGACCGTGACACGCAATGGCATGATCCCCATAGATGTCAAAAACTCCTGCTTTACAGAACAGGGCACTTCCTTTCGGCGTCGTAGACAGGGACACACAACCTGTACTTTGCACTAATTCTAAACTCATTTGCACTAACTCTAAACTCATACTGAATTGATAGGCTTGTGATGAAAAATTTCTGACTACAATAGGCTTTTTTTCAGGGGATGAAATTTTTTCAAATTATCGAGAATTGCCTTTTTGACTGGTGCAGAACCATCAGAAGCCAAAACTTTTGCTGCTATGCCATATTGGCCCTGGAAACACAAATTTTTTGCACGTTTGATAATCGCATCGGAGTTTGTATCGTTTGATCGTTTTGATTGCTTCAAAGAGCAAGCTTGGTTCCATAGCTCTCCAAAGTCTCCACTGTTCCATATGAAGACCAAGAGCTGGAATGGGGGGGAGCAGACAACCAAGCGCCGACATGTCGAACAGACAATGAGAGAAGTCGGGCGGATTCTCTCTCACAATCTAGATTTTCTTTGAGACCATGAAATTTTTCATTATCAAGAGCATGCTGAACTGTCTTTCGTGAGAGGTTTGAAATGTCCAGTTGTGCTATACTGGAATAAAGATCCTCGAAAACTTGGCAGTTTTTTTGGGCTTTTACCGGTTATTTTCGAAACAAGATCTTCAGCGGAGAGAACAGAACCAACGTATGATGCTTTATACTGGTCTTGGCATTGGCGAACACCCAACCCTGAAAGGGTTATGGGCAGGGTTGCTTGAGTCCAGGATTCTTCTGGAAGAACAGTTCCAAAGATATTCTCAAGTTTTCCGCGCTGTTGGGCATCGAATTCTTTTAAGGATTTAATAACTGGACTTGTGGGCCTTTGACAACGCAAAGAATACACCATTTTGGGGGACGCAATACAGTGGCGTAGGATACCTAGGGGAAACTGAGGGTCATCAAGATAGTCCAACTTTTCGAAAAGTACCCCTATTTTCCCTATCCTTTCGTTAAGTTTCATGCAGACAAACTCTGGGGTTCCTAACGCAGCTCCAAGAACCTCAAGGCCCGAAATATCATTTCGTTTTGTTCTTATATCCAGTCTGTCTAAATCTACCGTGGATTACAGTTCGCACTTATCGACCCTGACGTGGAGGCTGCGATCAGGTCCGAGCTAGCATAAAAGATCCCAAGATCTAATGAGATCGTCCTCTGAGCCCACCAAGACACCATCATCTAGATACCAGGAATGTTGTTGAAGCTCTGGCGCAGTTTCTTGAATTTTTCCTATAATGGGCCAGAGCGTCAGAGAGAAAAGCAAAGGGCCTAATGGGTCGCCTTGCTGGATACCGCTTTCACTGCTAACAACAAATTTGTCATAGAATAATTGGCTGTGTTGTGAATAGCAGGAATTGGTAAAAGCAGCAATGCCTGGCATTGAACTGGCAACGGTTTTCAGCATTTCACTGCGTGTTATCGAATTGAATGCATTGCAAAAGTCAATTTGCAAAATACCTGAGGAACTGGTCGAGGTGAGTATTTTTTCATACGAAGTCTTAGTCGAATGTATGATGGCTTCCGCTCCTCCCTTCACTCCCAAACCCAATTGCAGGCTCTGGAGAAGTTCCTTTGCTTCTAATTTTGCTTCCTTGGCTAAAAATTTAGCTATTAGCCTCCTCAAGACTTCTCCGACTGCAATAGGACGAATACTGCCTTTCTTTTTCAGCAAGGCTGATAACGATGCACTACATAGAGTTTGTGAAACAAATTCGGGAAATTCCCCAAGGCAGCTTATGTTTAAAAACTTAGTCAGTACTCTCAAAGCAATTTGTGACTGGTCTGAAGCGGTGCCCTGTACAGCATGCAAAAGATATTCGGGAAACATTTTTGAAGGACCAGCTGCTGTAAATCTTGAAAACGAGTTCAGCTGTTCCGAAAAATTTTCCTCACTGAATTGATAGGCTTGTGATGAAAAATTTCTGACTACAATAGGCTTTTTTTCAGGGGATGAAATTTTTTGAAACTATCGAGAATTGCCTTGTTGACTGGTGCAAAACCATCAGAAGCCAAAACTTTTGCTGCTATGCCATATTGGCCCTGGAAACACAAATTTTTTGCACGTTTGATAATCGCTTCGGAGTTTGTATCGTTTGATCGTTTTGATTGCTTCAAAGAGCAAGCTTGGTTCCATAGCCCTCCAAAGTCTCCGCTGTTCCAGCGATTAATTTTTTCTAGAATTCTTTGGTCGTTGTTCCGCCTGTGTTTTTGCCCTCCTCTGTTACTGGCACGTAAAATGCATTTAGACAATCCGAAGAGTTTTCTCCTGTTTAGTTTTGTATTAGGATCTCCAATGCAATCAGTAATGACGTCAGAGAAAAGCTCTGACGATTTGTACCGTACATTGATAGGGACATGGCGGATAGTCGGGACTTTAGTGTGCAACAACGTTTTTTTATTTGGAAGGTTACC
Organism: Convolutriloba macropyga; assembly: GCF_964194025.1. NCBI lineage: Eukaryota > Metazoa > Xenacoelomorpha > Acoela > Convolutidae > Convolutriloba > Convolutriloba macropyga. Next base: position 18,776,639 of record NC_134471.1, on the reverse strand, counting down.
GTCTGTTCTAATTCATTCGGAGTTCCAACCGGTTAATGCCTCGTCTACATAGAGTGCGCTCTTGGCATTAATTAGCAGATCGTCAACTTTGTCTGATAGTTCTTTGGAGATTCTTTTCAATTTACTTAAAGGTTTTTTGAAACACCAATAGGACCATATTGATTTTGATTTGATTCATGAGTCGTAGTCAGGGCCCCATCCAATGTATCTAACTTTCGTTTCTTCCAAAAGATGTTCTATTACCTGGATCTTATATAAATTGTCGGCTGTGTCAGGAATAAATAAAATAGAGCCAGGTGAAATGTGAAACTTATTTTCTATTGTAAGGTTGGACATCTGTTGAGTTAAACCACTGCTTGGGTTGGGATTTACCTCACTCTCGGAACAAATGTCTGTCTTAGGTGAATTTTCAATTGTCAAAACTTCTTTTGCTCTTAAATTGTACTTCATTTTTGAGCGCGCGAAAAACTGTTTATAAGAAAACAATATACCACATCTTCTCTTTATAGACTGCCACAGTACTAAAAACTGGAATTATCTCTCCGGGGAATCTGCAACTTGAGACTGATAGAGTTGTTCCACTCGGTGGAACTTCGGCCCCCCAGAGCAACACGCTGCTGAGTCGACTTCTTGTAGATAACAGCCACTGATTTAAAAAAATGTGGGGGGGGTTCAATTTTGGGTGCTAATGAATCAAATTTCAAATGTAAATTTTTCTCAGTTCTTGTTTTGCTCGTTGGATTTGAGAGATCAACGGGACGCACGTGCAAAGTTGTTTCAGATGACATTGAGGTCAAAAAACAGCAAGATGATAAAAACACCCTAACTCTTTCAATTTTAATTCACTAGACGGCAGATGAGACCTTCTATAAATGAGACTGAATTACTTGTCAAAATTAATCATATGTCAAAAAAACTAGGTGAAAATTAAAGCCACATGATTGATTCATTTTTATTTCACCAGAAAGCAGATGATAACCTTTATAAATTAGACTAAAGTACATGTTGAAAAAATTTGCTTTGTTCTATGTTCACTTTAGGTTTAGAAATTGGGCTCTGATGTTAGTTATACTGAAACGTAATTAACATATGCTCAAAAAATTTGTCGTTTAATTTCCCAAGATTCCTCACATGTTTTACAAAAACAATTGACTTCACGCAAGCAAATTTAGCTATTGTGTCGTAGAAATCGCCAACCAGATTATTTTTTCATTTCCTGTGGAGTGGTCAGATGATTTTAGTATAAACTGAGCCATATTCAGCAAACAAATTGCAATGGTTTGACAGATAAATGGGAAAACCAGAGAAAACAATTGAATTGACTGAATTGTGCCACAAGGTGTTCACGTCAACAGGAGCCATCGATTCCAACAATTATATGACAATACACATTCGGAAAACGAAGAGAAGTTTAAAAACAGCACGTTTTCTTTTTTTTGAGACGTAATCAAGTTAAAGTTATCAAAGCCGCCAATCACAACACGTTGACAATGGTCGCAATACGCGTCACATCAAAAAAATAACACACCAGCTTTCCTGAGAAAAATTTTCAAAGCGGCGAAAGCGACAAAAAATGGACATGTGTGTGAACTTAGAACAGTTTGATTTTGAAAGTTGTTGACTTCATCCGCGCCAATTTAGTTGTTCAGACATAGATATCACCAAACAAAACTGCTTTTTTATTTCCTAATGGATATTCAAATGATTTTAGCATACATTGAGGAAAAGGCCGTATTAAAAAAAATCAAAACAGTTCGAAGGGTAACTAGAAAATTTGTGTTCCATTGTCAACAAAAAATGACAATACATATGCAGAAAGCAATCGGAGATTTAAAAAAGGGTAATATTCATTCTTTTTTGAAAATCAATTAAGTTAAAATTATCAGAGCCAATCACATCACGTTGACAACCCTGGGCGAGACTGGATGGTTATCTTGTAAGATCTTACAAGATTCTTACAAAAAATGTTTATCTTGTAAGATCTTGTAAGACGAATGTTTATCTTGTAAGATCTTGTAAGACGAATGTTTATCTTGTAAGATTCTTACAAGTTTAAAGTACTGAGAAAATACTGTTATTTGGCATCTAATAAGGGCAAAAGAGCCATTGGAGTAGGGCGGCACACATACACCAAAAGTGACGGAAACCAAAATTTTTGCTCACTGATGTTAAGGACAGTCATGAAAAGCCGTTTTGCTACGGTAATCGCATTTCAAATACCAATCTTCGTCTTTTTTGCTGTTTCAAGAAATTTTCTCATTGAAATAGGAACAAGCAAGCCTAATTGAGTTCTATCAGGAACAAATTGAAACTATAGTAATGTCATATGCGTTACAAGAAAAGATAATTACTTTTTCGTGCACAAAAATTGCAAAGCCTTGAGGTTAGCTCCTTCAAAGCTTTGCTGTTGCCTGTAAAGTCAACAATGACACAAAACTTGCTTTTTATGGAATTTGGAAAGGCATGAAACAAGTGTTATTTGAGTCAATTTTAAAAACTAAGCATGTGATGGAAGATGATTTTATAAAAAAAGTTTTTTTAATTGAAAAAGCAACAGCAGTAGTTTTCTGATCGTTTTTCTTGTTAATCAAAATTTATTGGTCTATCGCCCGCCTGTGACTCAAAACTGCCACCCTTAGAGGCATAAGCACTAACTCTGACGGAAGTTTGGCGCTGGTTTTTGCTGATATTTTTTATCAATTGAATGTTTCTTTTTCGCATTATATTAATTATCGTTCTTAAACAATTTTTAACGATTTTCGATTATAATTTGTTTCACATACTGCATCAAAGCATCAAAAAGGCAACAACACTTTGAGAGAAGGACGGCAGACAAGCGCAAAAAGTAGCGGAACTAAAAATCATTAGTCACTGACCTTACGTACAGTCATGAAAAAGGCGTTTTGCAACTGAAATAGAATTTCAAATACCAATCTCTCCTTTTTTGCTGTTTCAAGAAATTTTCTCATTGAAATAGGAACAAGCAAGCTTAATTGTGTTCTATCAGGAACAAATTGAAACTATAGTAATGTCATATGCGTTACAAGAAAAGATAATTACTTTTTCGTGCACAAAAATTGCAAAGCCTTGAGGTTAGCTCCTTCAAAGCTTTGCTGTTGCCTGTAAAGTCAACAATGACACAAAACTTGCTTTTTATGGAATTTGGAAAGGCATGAAACAAGTGTTATTTGAGTCAATTTTAAAAACTAAACATGTGATGGAAGATGATTTTATAAAAAAAGTTTTTTTAATTGAAAAAGCAACAGCAGTAGTTTTCTGATCGTTTTTCTTGTTAATCAAAATTTATTGGTCTATCGCCCGCCTCTGACTCAAAACTGCCACCCTTAGAGGCATAAGCACTAACTCTGACGGAAGTTTGGCGCTGGTTTTTGCTGATATTTTTTATCAATTGAATGTTTCTTTTTCGCATTATATTAATTATCGTTCTTAAACAATTTTTAACGATTTTCGATTATAATTTGTTTCACATACTGCATCAAAGCATCAAAAAGGCAACAACACTTTGAGAGAAGGACGGCAGACAAGCGCAAAAAGTAGCGGAACTAAAAATCATTAGTCACTGACCTTACGTACAGTCATGAAAAAGGCGTTTTGCAACTGAAATAGAATTTCAAATACCAATCTCTCCTTTTTTGCTGTTTCAAGAAATTTTCTCATTGAAATAGGAACAAGCAAGCTTAATTGTGTTCTATCAGGAACAAATTGAAACTATAGTAATGTCATATGCGTTACAAGTAAAGATAATTACTTTTTCGTGCACAAAAATTGCAAAGCCTTGAGGTTAGCTCCTTCAAAGCTTTGCTGTTGCCTGTAAAATATACAATCACATAAAACTTGCTTTTTATAGAATTCGAAAAAGCATGAAATAAGTGTTATTTGTGCCAATTTTTTTTTAAAATGCATGTGATGGAAGATGCTTTTAAAAAACATTTTTTTTATTTGAAAAGGCAACAGCAATATGTTTTCTGATCCTTTTTCTTGTTAATCAAAACTTATTGGTCTATCACCTGCGTCTGAAAAACACTGCCGCACATAAATGCATAAGAATTAACTCTGACGGAAGTTTGCATATGGTTTTGCTGATATTTTTTATCAATTGAATGTTTCTTTTTCGCATTATAATAATTATCTTTCTTAAATACTTTTTTGCGATTTTCGACTGTATTTTGTTTCACATACTGCATCTTAGCATCAAAGAGGCAACAACACTTTGAGAGAAGGACGGCAGACAAGCGCAAAAAGTAGCGGAACTAAAAATCATTAGTCACTGACCTTACGTACAGTCATGAAAAAGGCGTTTTGCAACTGAAATAGAATTTCAAATACGAATCTCTCCTTTTTTGCTGTTTCAAGAAATTTTCTCATTGAAATAGGAACAAGCAAGCTTAATTGTGTTCTATCAGGAACAAATTGAAACTATAGTAATGTTATTTGCGTTGCAAGAAAAGATAATTACATTTTCGTGCACAAATTCTGCAAAGCCTTGAGGTTAGCTCCTTCAAGGCTTTGCTGTTGCCTGTAAAATATACAATCACATAAAACTTGCTTTTTATAGAATTCGAAAAAGCATGAAATAAGTGTTATTTGTGCCAATTTTTTTTTAAAATGCATGTGATGGAAGATGCTTTTAAAAAACATTTTTTTTATTTGAAAAGGCAACAGCAATATGTTTTCTGATCCTTTTTCTTGTTAATCAAAACCTATTGGTCTATCACCTGCGTCTGAAAAACACTGCCGCACATAAATGCATAAGAATTAACTCTGACGGAAGTTTGCATATGGTTTTGCTGATATTTTTTATCAATTGAATGTTTCTTTTTCGCATTATAATAATTATCTTTCTTAAATACTTTTTTGCGATTTTCGACTGTATTTTGTTTCACATACTGCATCTTAGCATCAAAGAGGCAACAACACTTTGAGAGAAGGACGGCAGACAAGCGCGAAAAGTAGCGGAGCTCAAAATCATTAGTCACTGACCTTACGTACAGTCAAGAAAAAGGCGTTTTGCAACTGAAATAGAATTTCAAATACCAATCTTTGTTTTTTTTTGCTGTTTCAAGAAATTTTCTCATTGAAATAGGAACAAGCAAGCTTAATTGTGTTCTATCAGGAACAAATTGAAACTATAGTAAAGTTATTTGCGTTACAAGAAAAGATAATTACATTTTCGTGCACAAATTCTGCAAAGCCTTGAGGTTAGCTCCTTCAAGGCTTTGCTGTTGCCTGTAAAATATACAATCACATAAAACTTGCTTTTCATAGAATTCGAAAAAGCATAAAATAAGTGTTATTTGTGCCAATTTTTTTTTAAAATGCATGTGATGGAAGATGCTTTTAAAAAACATTTTTTTTATCTTAAAAGGCAACAGCAATATGTTTTCTGATCCTTTTTCTTGTTAATCAAAACTTATTGGTCTATCACCTGCGTCTGAAAAACACTGCCGCACATAAAAGCATAAGAATTAACTCTGACGGAAGTTTGCATATGGTTTTGCTGATATTTTTTATCAATTGAATGTTTCTTTTTCGCATTATAATAATTATCTTTCTTAAATACTTTTTTGCGATTTTCGACTGTATTTTGTTTCACATACTGCATCTTAGCATCAAAGAGGCAACAACATTTTGCGAGTAGGACAGCAGGCAAGCGCAAAAGGTAGCGGAATTAAAAATCATTAGTCATTGACCTGACGTACAGTCATGAAAAAGCCGTTTTGCAATGGAAATAGAATTTCAAATATCAATCTCTCCTTTTTTTGCTGTTTCAAGAAATTTTCTCATTGAAATAGGAGCAAGCAAGCTTAATTGAGTTCTATCAGGAACAAATTGACACTATAGTAATGTTATATGCGTTACAAGAAAAGATAATTACAATTTCGTGCACAAAAATTCCAAAGCCTTGAGGTCAGCTCCTTCAAAGCTTTGCTGTTGCCTGTAAAATCATTAATGACATAAAACTTGCTATTAATTGAATTAGTGGTTTACTTCAAAAACACGACTGTAAACGTGTCAGTTGAAGGATACATAGAGTATTCGATCTGAAAGATAATAAACCACTTTTCTGTACAAACTATTACAGACCTGGCCTTATTCTGATCCATTTTTTGGAAGCTTCTGCTAATAACTACTAACTCTTGCTCTGTTTTACTATATTCTTCACTGCATTTCGTCTTTTGCAAACTAAATTTTGATGTAAACTAAAAGTGTGGATATAATTATGCTTTTTTTAAGCATAAATTTTGTGTTTTTATTTTTTTAAAAAGTTTTTCTTCAAAAAGAACAAAAAGTTTGACGGATTGGTTATTTTCTGCATTTAAAACTGAACTAACCATAGTCACCCTTGTGTTTAAAGACTAAAAAGCTAAACTTTACTATTATTATGGTTGCTGTTAGCGATCATGTGTTGGAGATTTACAAAGAAACATTAAAAAACGTCAAAAAAACGTTTTGAAGTTTTGTTCGTTGCAAAGACCTTTCTTTAAATTTCTTGATCAACTCATTACTTAAATATTCTTTTTAACTTTAAATATGATCGCTTTATGCTACGAAAAGAATAAAAAACTATTTTAACTGTGTGAATAATAGAAAATTATAATCCGATCCATAGAAACCTTTCCGTACTTTCAAGTCAACTTTTTGTGTACCTATTTTCGTTTTATTAAACAAGTCCATTAAGGAAGTTTAATTACTTGGAGCTTGTGTGTGATTAGCACCACAATTGAGCACAATATATATATTTGCCTTAATGTTCCTTTTTATATGCAAAAACTCCAGCTAAATCACAAGGTTGGTTCCTAATTTTGGAAATCATGACAAATTCTTTGACCTCTTACGTTTCGAATAATATGTTAAAACCAACATATTATAGCGCAAAATAACCGTCATTAAACGGTCTGTTGATTGGTTTATAGAGTTATAGAAATAAAGCTCATTGAACAACAAATATTTAGCAAAATATGACAGATTGGGCAGATTTTTGAGCATTTTTTGGAAATCTTCTGCTAATACCGGCTAGCTACGGTTTTGTTTTAGTACGTTCTATAGCTTATTTTTTAGCTCATTATATGTACTTTCCAAAAATATAATATGTTGATATAGTTACATGTGTTAATAAGGAGAAATTTAGCTCTGTGCTAGCCCTAACATGGCCGAAAATTCGGAAAAAAGTATGATTTTCAAAGTTGTTTGTATTTATAACTTTTTTGTTAGCCAGTGTTATAACTCGTATTATAGCTCATTTTCTAGCAGTTTTTCTTTACTTTACAACCATATGTATAACTTTTAAAACAAATTCCGTTTAAATACTTTTTTTAACCATTTTCTGGCATGTCATCAAAATCACTGAATTTCGACACTCCGACCCCAGAATCGTCAAAAAAATTTTGAAAAATTGTCTGACAAACTATATATATTTTGAAAGCTTATTATCTCCTGAGTTCAAAACAGTTTAAATTTTTCAATTTCGTCCATTGGTTGTGGAGTTATTAGCCATTGTTTTGACCCAACCTGAAAATTTCGAATTTCGGCCCTCCCGAACTTTTTGTAACGTGTCGGTACTTTCACAACACCCACCTGGTCAAATTTGCATCGTCTGGTTCGGACCCCAGAATATATCTTTAAACCCGTTTTTAACCCAGTTCCTGTCGAAATTACAGGGTGCCACTTAGCTGGTTAGATTCTCCTCGATGAGAGCTTTCCAATGATATAACTTTTAGCCTGGCTTCAAAATGGGGTTTGCTCACTAATCCCGCCCATCCCCTCAACGTCTCTGGACGCATTTGCCACTTCAGCTGTGATATATCTGACCTGAACTGAGAACCTCCACTCTGCAGAGGCAGCGCGATACGCTTGCATGGAGGTGTAATGGAAGTGGTTGCGTTGTGAAGGTACCCTGTATTGAAGTAATATGAAAGTGATATTTTCGAAATTAACTGGGGTCCGATATATGAAGCATGTTAGGTGGGTGTACTGTCGTGACAGTGACAGCGGGGCTGCCAGCCAGTAACGTCTGGACAGTGTATATGTGGTAATAATGTGGTATTAATGATGTAATAGTCGTACTGATGGGCTATCGATGATGGGACCATAAATACACAATATCTGTGACTGAAAGTCAATGTGTGGCTCATTTTTCAGATAGTTGTTGATTGCCAAGTTGAATCATTGAAGTGTACCAGTCAGAACAAGGAGAATTCGCACTTGACTTCGCATAATGAGCTCCCAGTGAGTATCTTCCGTATTGCCCAGTATTCTGATATATGTGTATGGTTTATAACAGTTTTTGGGTGTTTTTACCACCTGAGCTATGTCAGGGTAGTTGCTATACATGCTGTACTACCCAGATTGAGGTCACCGACCAAAATCAAGTGATTTCAGACCGAACAGATGTATGATCAGACCGGTTTCTATTTAATGCTCAGTGGTACCCATTTTCGGGCATATTTCAGAATTTTAGCCCCCCCAGCACCGCTGGGACAGTAGTAACAGTTGTAGTAGGTCTGGTATGGTCCAGGATGAGTTGCCAGACCATAATCAACCATGATCAACCATGATCAGACCGAATTGACCCTTGCGCAGACCTCATTTTGGGTGATACCCCGTAACACCCATTTTTGGGCATATTTTTGAATTATAGCCCCCCCAGCGCTGCTGGGACAGTAGTAACAGTTGTAGTAGGTCTGGTATGGTCCAGGATGAGTTGCCAGACCATAATCAACCATGATCAACCATGATCAGACCGAATTGACCCTTGCGCAGACCTCATTTTGGGTGATACCCCGTAACACCCATTTTTGGGCATATTTTTGAATTATAGCCCCCCCCCAGCGCTGCTGGGACAGTAGTAACAGTTGTAGTAGGTCTGGTATGGTCCAGGATGAGTTGCCAGACCATAATCAACCATGATCAACCATGATCAGACCGATTTGACCCTTGCGCAGACCTCATTTTGGGTGATACCCCGTAACACCCATTTTTGGGCATATTTTTGAATTTTAGCCCCCCCAGCACTGCTGGGACAGTACTAACAGTTGTAGTAGGTCTGGTATGGCCCAGGATGAGGTGCCAGGCCATATCCAACCATGAGAAGTCATTATCAGACTGAATTGACTTTTGAACAGACCTCATTCTGGGTGATACCCCGTGACACCCATTTTTGGGCATATTTTTGAATTTTAGCCCCCCCAGCACTGCTGGGACAGTACTAACAGTTGTAGTAGGTCTGGTATGGCCCCGGATGAGGTGCCAGGCCATATCCAACCATGAGCAGTCATTGTCAGACTGAATTAACCCTTGAACAGACCTATTTTTAGCTGATACCCTGTTGTACCCATATTTGGGCTTATTTTTGTTTATTAGGTCCCCAGCACCACTGGAACAGTAATAGCAGTTATTGTATGTCTAGAATGGCTGAGGTTGAGGTCTCAGACTATATCCAACCATGGTCATACTGTTTTGGCCGAATTGAGACTTGATCAGACCAACTCCCACGTAGAAATGATGTAATAACCCATTTTCGGGCACATTTTTATGTTCCGATCCTTTAGCTTTGCTGGCATAGTTGTAACAGTGGTACTAGTAGTAGTAGTAACAGTTTGTGTAGCAGGACTGAAGCCGAGTAACGGGTCGTTGATACTCTGAGTCAATCACTTTGACTCAATGTTGAATTGAACCTATATATCGGAGAAATATTTGTATGAATATTTAATGTAATCTTGTTTGGAAATCATAGTCAAAGTTCTCTGCATGCTCTGGAAGGGACATGTAGAGAGAAACGCCCGTGTAAACATTGATTAAATTCGGCTTAGATGTTCTAAAATCTTTTCATTTGCTAATTTTCAATTTTTCTCAGGCCGCTAAGAGTATCCGAACCCAAAAGATCGCAGCGAATGATTGAAAAGTCAAACAAGCCTCAGCGCGAAGATTTAGATGTACCGAAGGATCTTGCCTGTATGTTTTATTTTGCGTGTGATTGAAAGTACTCAAAAGTTTTGGTTGCTGGCAAAAAGAGGTGGCCTGATGATTGGACCTTATGCGACAAGTTATCTCTGTCTGAAGGAGACTTTGTTACTCTCAAGTGCGGGCCAAAGTACAATATTGAAGCACAAGGCGAGTTCGTGCTTCAAGGGAGTGAGAAGCATGTTACGAGAGCTATTAGCAAAATCTGCGTATTGAGGGAAAGCGGTCATGACGTCAGTCAAATTGAGGCGCAAAAAATTTTTGACGAAGTTTTGAACAAGGATAAACCAATTTTGCCTGAATCTCAAGACGAGGACGACGATTTTGTCCCGGCAAGCCCGGAAACAAGGGGTAGAAAAGTACCAAGGCTGCAAAAAGATGTGGCAATTTTTGATGACGATGAAATTCCAGACGAACCTAACATTGATTGCGAATTTTACAACGAATTTTTGGAATACACAAAGGCCAAAAAGGATGCTGGGCCTTCCTCAGCTAGAAAAACACCAGAGTCTCAAAGACCTAGTGCTCAAGAGGTAAGCATTAGTAGTATAGTCTCCACTTTTAAGTATAGTACTGTTAAATTTTGATTTTGATAACGCAAATTAATTACCTAAGAATTGAAGAGGGGGTAGCCAAAATAAACCTGGCGGGATTGTAAAAGCCTTTTTAGCGCTCTTTTAAGCTTTTGTCTGTGTTTTCTAAGGAGTACAATTGGGAGAAGTTTCATCACTTGATGGAGCGCATTGCTGCTAGACTAGACGCGAGCAATGAAGTTCTTGCACAGTATATGAGCTTCGCAAAGAAAGCGATGGACGAGATTAATAGACTTCATCAAAATTCGCAGCCGAACCTGAACACAGCTGAACCGGATGAGGAAATAGACGAGGGAGAGGTTGAAAAATACGTCTTCAGCGGAGTAAATCTACTTGCTCTAGGTGGTACGACTTACAGAGAAAAAGCTTTAAATATCGCTAATACAATGTGGACAGAAGATGAGAGAGCCAGATACTGCATCGAGCCAAAAAAGCAGCTTACAAAGCATCGAGAGAAAGCTCATAAAGAAAGAAGCGACGCATTCCGTGAGGTGATGGGAATAATAATGAAGAGCGACTTCTCGGAAGAAAGTTATCGTTCAATTCTGAGATATGTGAATCAACAAGGATTGGACATAGACAGCAAACGTCGAAGATCGCTCCAAAAAGAGAATCATCCCCCTTCTAATGAATGTGCATCTGTGAATTAGGTTACGCTCTGCAAGGGACGTAACAATGATAAGATAAACATGTAACTTAAGTTTGTAAGATTTTTATTTCGTTCACCGATTAAATGTTCCTAAGCTCTTTTGAGAGTTCGATTGACTCCGTTTATATTCGATCTGTTAATATGATCCGTTAATAAGAATTCGGCGTAGGTAGGGTTAGTATTTTGACACCGTAGCTGATTGCAGGTAGATGCTGAAAAAAAGATGCTGTAACTTTGTTTGCGAGATTTTATTCAACTATTTGTTAATGTTTGTTAATGTTAGTTAACTCTTTAGTGCTTGTTTGAATCCTGAAACTGGACGAAGCTAAGATTATCATTTTGTCAATATAGTAGATAATAGCTGCGTTTTCTGCAGTAATTTTTTGCAGTTGAAAAATTTGTAATATCCGGAAAAATTCAGACTTTTTGCTATTATTGTAGACGTTTCTCTTGTTTTATTCTTATTCGTTCTGCCGTTAGATTTAAGTTCTGTTTTGTTTATAAGCAAATTGATGCCTTATTTCTGGAACCTAATTCAATTTTTTTTTGAATTTTTGATAGAATGCGAAATGCCCAAGTAAAAACTTTGGATCTTAACTGATGGTCTTCAAAAAAAAATTGCCTTCAGATTTGCGTTGCGCTTAATTTCGTTGAGAAATGGAGAAGATAGATGATAATCAATGTAGTTCTGCCAAATTCTCTATGAAACCTGTTGTTTTGTCAGAAGATCAAGGAAGTAGAGATGCTAACTCAGCGAACAATGAGGTAAAGTTCATCGTTTGTTTAAAGGATATTCTATGATCTCAGCTAGGATCAAATGGTTTTTGGGAATATTTTCGAAATTATTTGCTCAGAAAGTTTTCTAAATGAGATTTTAATGGTTACTATGAGAGTTGAAGTAGGACTACGTCATATGACTTTGTCTTGGTTGTGGTTTCAGCATGTCTTAAAAGCTAAGAAACTGAAGTTGGACGAGAAAGGAGTTTGCATTAACGCCTTGAAAAATGTTGAGGAAGCACTGAGGCGTAGCAACAAATTGGAAGTTGAGGCGCGCAACCAAATGCTAGCGGTTTCGAAGATGCTCAGGCAAATCGTTAGTTAGCTGAATACTCTGTTTCGAGGTTTTATTATAGTAGTTGAGCGGATTAATTCCTATCTTTCTGGTTTTTAAATGCGTCAATGTTTATTTACAATATGGCATCACGCTCTCCGCTGGACTTTTGAGTGTAATGTCTGTTAGCAGTTTTACGGGAAAGCGTTTTTAGTTGACTGAGAGAAATATTTTTTGTTCAGAATACCAAGGAGGCTGAGAAGCGTCGTAAAGAAGCTAACAAACATCTTTTCTATAAAGGAAAGGACCTCCTGGCGTATGACGGTGCACGAGATGACTATGCTGGTTTTGGTCGTTACCTAAGCCGGTGCATTCTTTCGAAGGAAGAGCGCATGAAAACTTGCTGGTTTGCGCAGCGGATGACTATAAAAGGGAGAGTTAATGCCTCTATTGAGGACGAAAAATTTTTTCGGGGTAACTTTTTTAAGCTCTCTGAGTGGATGTTTTTTATGATCTAAACTTTAGTCAACTTAAGCATATCTCGAGCACTATTATAGAGAGAAGTTTTTCTTGAAAAACGCTGTACAGAACAGTGACTGCGCTTAGTTGTAGTTTGAAATCTTGAGATTGTTTCAATGTGTTAGTAGTTTATTCGTATAATCAACTATTAGTTGTTTAGATGCTGTCAAAATGTTCTGCGGTGACAACTTGTATGCTCTCCGTCGGGTTAAGGATGCGGCAAATGCATTGGGAGTCAGAGAACGTGCTTCATTGAGTTCTGGTGTATCTGACAATAACTAGAAACATAATTATTCTACTGGTGTTCATGTTTTGTGTATAGTTGATTTCATGCAATTGCGTTTTTGTCAGCGCTCTGAAAAGGACGCTGGCAGTTTTTGAAAAGTTTTTGATATTGTAACTAGTTTTACGTGAACTTCTGCATCTGTGAAACATTGTTTCCGTTACATTTAAATACTTATGAAGACGCAAATTATGTGAGCCTTTGTTTTTGTGCACAATAATTCATTGTAGTTTTGCTCTAGAAAATTGTTGAGATAAGACAGGCTTCAGATCAATTTCAGTTGAAAACTTACTCCGAATTTGTCGAAAGGCGTTCTGATTTTTAAACATTTTTCCAGAAAAGAATGACTCAGAGCAACGCGAAATTCTATTCATCTGCAGCAAAAAGTTTTGTTCAGTCGGGTGTGAATTGGAAACAGCTAGCCAAAATTGACTCTGAATTGACAAAAAAGTGGGTAGATGGGACCAATTTCTCTTCTCACAAAATAGTGGTTTCTGAGGAGAGAGACGAAAGAAGCGATGATGAGGTTTTTTTGCATGGTTTTCTTGATGGAGAATATGGTAAGAGTAAGCTATCGGTGGACTACAAAACTGTAAGTTATTTACCATCAGGCAATTTTCAACAAATTGGATTGTTTGCGAAGCAAAATGTAGAGAAGGGTGAAACTATTAACGGCATAATTGGTTTTCTTGCTGAAATAACTGATAATGAAATTGTTCCCGGTTTTAACGATGTGTCAATTCTCTATAGCGAGTTAAAAAATGTGCAATGGGTAATGTTAGGACCAATATCGTTTGTGAACGCATCTTGTAAGTCAAACATTGAATATAGGCAAAAAGGACGACTGGTATATTGTGTGGCGTTAAGAAATATTAAAGTAGGAGAGGAACTAACAGTGTTTTATTACAGGCATTTCTTCGGAAATTTCAATGTTGACTGCTTATGCCCATATAAAACCCGGCACGGTGACCCCTGCCCTGCTGACCCAGAGCCATTAAAAAAGCGAAGGAAGCAGGAGCATAATTTAAGCAACTTTTCTACTCCGCAAGGTAACGGAGAAGCTTTCTTGTCGTCTCGGACTCCGGTAAGAAAAATTTTTCTCGAAAAGTTGCCGCCGCGTCGTGCTCTCTACGGAACGCCTGCTGACAATGATGAAGATGATACAGACCTGCTTCTCTCCTACGAATCGGTTTTTGGCGATATCGAATCAAATCGTAGCCCGCAGCGGGAAAACGTTATGCACAGTTTAGATAGGTTTGATGCAGATTTTGAGGCGAGCACTGAAAATTTAGGCTCCGAGGAAAACGAAGTTGTTGATTCTACTCCTCTAAGGCTCGATGTTTTCGAGGATGACGCGGATAATCGGTTCGAACGCAATGATGATATTATTAGGAATTCTCTATTTCAGTACAACGAAACAACGCTGTTTGCTGGATCGCATTTCTCAACAGAGTCTTTCATGCGTGAATTTGATTGCATTTCTGACCAGCATAAACTTTCAAAAGTTGCGCGTTCTGATTTTTTAAAACTAGTTGCAAAAGTTTTACCTGTTCCCAATAATCTATTTGAAAAACTATCAATTTTTCACCTGCCGACCGTCAGTAAAACAGATTTTGAAAATGCAAGCTTTTGTTGTGTAGACATTAAAACTCAAATTGAAAAAATCCTTTTGAAAAATGCAAAGTTTGTGTCGGCTTCCTGGAGCAGTGATTGCTCATGGGAAACAAATTGGGATTGTTTTTTTCGACAGGAAGTTCAGTTAGTTCTAAATATCGACGGTGCGCCTGTTTTCAAGTCATCTAAGTTCTCTGTGTGGCCAATTTGGGTTCAAGTTTTTAATCTACCACCTAAATTGAGAGGTGCTTTTTCTAATCTGGCCCTTTTAGGACTCTGGCATGGAAAATCAAAGTCGGATTTTGCAAAACTTTTGCCGCTAATGGTTTTTGAAATAGAGTCTCTAACTGAATCAAAATTAAATGTTGAAAATCTAGGAACGCTGAGATTTCGTGTCCGTTCTTTTGTTGCTGACATGCCTGCAACTGCATGTATACTGTGCATGGTTCAATTTAATGGATACTCTTCCTGCCCGCACTGTTATATAAAGGGTTTTTCAAAAAATCGGAGAATGCTTTTCCCTGTTAGAAAATGTTTCAAGTTGCGTGAAGCGAAGGATTTTCAAGCTTGTGGCTACATTGCAGAAGTTTCTAAAACCGTAGCGTCTGGTGTGAAATCGCTGACACCATTGCATAAAGTTATGACCTTACCATGGGATTGCCCTATTGATCCAATGCATCAGATTTTTTTAGGTACCGGAAAAGTGCTCTCAAAATTAATTGTTTCTCAAGCTAAAGGTGTTTTGTTTGAAACCGCCGAGGCGCAGATAAAGCTAATCAAAATTCCTTTTGATGTAAAACACAGAGTAAAATCGTTAACCGAAATAACTTTCTGGAAGGCATTTGACTTCAAAATATTTTTTTTCCACGTCGGACCTCTCATATTTAGAAACTTGAAAATTTCAAAATTGCTCTATAAAAGTTTTTGCACGCTGTCGGTGGCTATTAGGCTGTTAAGTGATAAAAAAGTCTTAGATGCTAATATCATGGAAGCTGAAAATTTGATAGATCTTTTCTTCGAAAGTTTTGTTGATCTCTATGGCATTGATTCGCAATCGTTCAATTTTCATACAATGAGGCATATTTGCGAACAGGTCAGACGCATCGGACCCCTGTGGCTTTTTACTGCGTTTTGCTTTGAGTCGGCTAATCATGGTTTACTTAGTGCAGTGCAAGGTACCATAAAAAGACCTGAATCAATTGTGCATCAATTCATAAAACATCAAGCATCTTTCGCGAATGCCCAGGAGTCAACTCATGTGAACTATCTGAAAGGACTAACAGTTGTCGATGATGTAGTAAGAGATTTTTGTAAAGAGAGTGGAGTTGATTTCTTCTTTTCTCGCTTTATGAGTCCGTTTGGTCAATGTTTTGCTTCCATGTCTTACACTAGAATTGGCAGTAATCTCGGCGACTGTCTGTTTCAGCTGGGCGATAAACGTTTTTTCCGAGTGGAAACATATTTTTCCTCTAGTGAAAGCACTTATGCTGTAGGTAAGGCCGCCAAAAATGTGCAAAAACTTGATCTTCTTGAAAATGAAATTACATATGATTTTTTCTATGAACTTTTTAAACTGGAAGAACTCGAAATCATTTCAACTGACAATATTATCAGTAAAACTGTTGTCTTAGTGCAGGGAAGCACTCTGTTAGTGAGTGTTATGAGGGAAGGTTTTGAACATAATTAAATCCTTTTTTTTGCCGCTTTTTGTTTTTTGTTTTTTTTTTTTGTTTTTTCGTTTTTTTCCTTAGCTGCGCTGAAAGGGCCAGCTAGTTCTTGGGCTTTAAATTTTTTATTAATTTTCATCATCTGTTTTAGAAATTCCTTCGTCATTGTGGGTGACAGCAACCTCGTCCGCTTAGGGGAACAAATTGAAGAGGACATCATGCTCCGCAGTTTCAATGTGAAAACATTTTGCAAGCCTGGAATGCGGGCAAAACATCTAGATGCCAACGATCTCCTTTACTGTAGCAAATTTTCACACTGCCTGATAATGTTAGGGAATAATGATGTCAGTCAGCATCCAACGAAAGCCTGGATCAAACGCGAATCTCCCATTAAAACTGCAGCTCGGATAGCTGGCTTTGCTCTTAGATTAAAAAGTAAAAACGTTAGAGTGAAAGTTATTGGCCTCCTCTCGCGACCTGATGTAAACTATAACTTAGTAAAGGAAACTAATTATTTCCTGATGCTTATCTTGGGAGTGGATTATGTAGGTCCTAGAAAAATTCACTCCAGTCATTTCATTCGCCCAGGATTTCCCCGAGACTTAGCGCATCTTAATTATCATGGCAAAAAGCGGGTTCTGTCTCTGTTCCTGCGTATTATCCGAAGTAGATATGAGTAATCTTACCATTAACTTTATCTCAAACTTCATCTATTGGTATTTATATTAATAAAAACAATACATATTTACCAAATGCTTTACTGATAACTTGTTTTCTCTTATCTATTCGAGATTGTTCAATGTTAATGTTTCTGTAGCATGTTTATTCTATTAATAATTTCAAAAAACCAAATAAAAAATAAAAAAAAACAAGCAAAATCATTGCAAAATCAAAAAAATAGTTATAGATTATTGTTGTTAATATTTGTTTTTGGTTAATTGTTTCTTGGTATTTAATCGGAAAATAGTTGAAAGTTTGACGTTATGTTGTTCAAATTTCTGTTCTGTCAACTATTTGTTTGTTGGTATCTATTCGAGATTGTTCGATGTTAATATTACTGCATCATGGTTATTCTATTAGTATTTACAAAAAAAATTCAAAAAAAAAATTGAAAAACCTTTAAAAAAGAAAAAGGCGAAAACAAAATTAGCTGTTATAGAATAGCCGTGTTCATATTTGTTTTTGATTACTTGTTTCTTTGTATTTATTCGGGAGTTAATAAAAGTTTGACGTTATTTTGTTCAATTTACCGTTCAGGTTGATAATTCATGCTTAATAATTTATGATAATTTGTTTTTTGATTACTTGTTTATTGGCTTCTATTCGAGATTGTTCGATGTTAATGTTCCTGCCTCATAGTTATGCTAAAAATTGTTGCAAAAAACAAGAATTAAAAACTGCAAAACCATAAAATAAAACGAGAAAAGAAAAAAATTATCTTTAATAGTGGCAGATTTGTTTGAAAAATGAAACATGGTTGACAGTATTAAGCACTTATCTTCAAAAAGCTGCGCTGTAAGGGCCAGCCGAAAGTTATATGAAAATCGAAAAAATTTTCCTGAACTCCGAAACGACTTTTCCTTCAATCTGGTCTGGACTTCAATTCGGAATGTGAAGATGGAAACTAAAGGAGTTGACAGTTGGTGATAACGAGCGACAGGCAAGTTGTCCGCCGACGCTTTTCGGGCACGTCGTGCCCTGTTTTGGACACACCGTGTCCTTTTTTTTCCTTTTTTGCTTTTCTTTTTTGGTGCGCTTTGTTTTTTTCTGGGGTGGATTTCAAGGGGGAACATAGCGTCCAGGATTTTGCTTATGCACAATTAAGATTCAAGGTGTTGGTTCCTGTTTGGCCACTTGAGCCTAAGGATTTGCTTTTGGGTGTTTTGACGGTTTCACCCCTCCCTTTAGCGTGCGCTTTTTTGTTGTTTTCTCCGTGTCGTGCCTTTTTCCGTTTTTTGGCGTGCGCTGCGTTCTTTTTTCTTTGAGGATAGAGGGTACTAATGATGCCTTCGGAGGCAATGTGAGTTTTCTGCCTGTGCTTTTTGGGCACATCGTGCCCTGTTTTTGGGACACACCGTGTTCCTTCTTCTTTTTTTGCTCCTCTCGTTTTTCGTTTTTTTTCTGGTGTGCTTTTCCTTTTTTTGGTGGGTTCGATGGGGCACATATAGTGTCCCTTATTTTGCGCTGTTTGCTTTCTTTTTTGTTTACTGGTAATTTGCTTTGCCCAGTTTGTGCTTATGCACAATTAAGATTCAAGGTGTTGGTTCCTGTTTGGCCACTTGAGCCTAAGGATTTGCTTTTGGGTGTTTTGACGGTTTCACCCCTCCCTTTGGCGTGCGCTTTTTTGTTGTTTTCTCCGTGTCGTGCTTTTTTTCCGTTTTTTGGCGTGCGCTGCGTTCTGTTTTCTTTGAGGATAGAGGGTACTAATGATGCCTTCGGAGGCAATATCAGTTTTCCGCCTGAGCTTTTTGGGCACATCGTGCCCTGTTTTTGGGACACACCGTGTTCCTTCTTTTTTTTGCTCCTCTCGTTTTTCGTTTTTTTTCTGGTGTGCTTTTCCTTTTTTTGGTGGGTTCGATGGGGCACATATAGTGTCCCTTATTTTGCGCTGTTTGCTTTCTTTTTTGTTTACTGGGCATTTGCTTTGCCCAGTTTGTGCTTATGCACAATTAAGATTCAAGGTGTTGGTTCCTGTTTGGCCACTTGAGCCTAAGGATTTGCTTTTGGGTGTTTTGACGGTTTCACCCCTCCCTTTGGCGTGCGCTTTTTTGTTGTTTTCTCCGTGTCGTGCTTTTTTTCCGTTTTTTGGCGTGCGCTGCGTTCTGTTTTCTTTGAGGATAGAGGGTACTAATGATGCCTTCGGAGGCAATATCAGTTTTCCGCCTGAGCTTTTTGGGCACATCGTGCCCTGTTTTTGGGACACACCGTGTTCCTTCTTTTTTTTGCTCCTCTCGTTTTTCGTTTTTTTTCTGGTGTGCTTTTCCTTTTTTTGGTGGGTTCGATGGGGCACATATAGTGTCCCTTATTTTGCGCTGTTTGCTTTCTTTTTTGTTTACTGGGCATTTGCTTTGCCCAGTTTGTGCTTATGCACAATTAAGATTCAAGGTGTTGGTTCCTGTTTGGCCACTTGAGCTTAAGGATTTGCTTTTGGGTGTTTTGACGGTTTCACCCCTCCCTTTGGCGTGCGCTTTTTTGTTTGTTTTCTCCGTGTCGTGCTTTTTTTCCGTTTTTTGGCGTGCGCTGCGTTGTTTTCTTTGAGGAAGGAGGGTACTAATGATGCCTTCGGAGGCAATGTGTTTTCCGCCAGCGCTTTTTTTGTTATGTTGTGCCTTGTTTTGGGACACACCGTTCCTTTTTTTTCGCTCCTCTTGTTTTTCCTCCTCCCTCCGTCGTGCTTTTTTTTGCGTTTTTTTGGTTTTGCGCTGCGTTCGTGTGACGCCCCGTTTTTTTTCGTGTTTCGCTTTTTTGTCTCCCTCCCCCTCTCCTTTCTTCTCCTCCTCTCCCGCCTCTTTCTCTCCCTCTCTCTCGCTCCTCTCTCTCTCGCCCCCTTCTCTTTCTCGCTCTCCCCTCTCTCTCTCCCCTCTCTCTCGCCCCCCCTCTCTCTCTCCCTCCCTCTCTCGCCCCCCTCTCTCTCTCTCTCCCTCTCTCGCTCGCCCTCCCCCCCCCCCTGTCTCTCTCGCCCCCCACCCCTCTGTCTCTCGCTCGCCCCCTCCCCTCCCTCTCGCTCTCTCTCTCTCTCGTGTGCCCTTTTTCTCGCGTGCCCTCTCTCTCGCTTCCCGCTCTCTCTCCCTCTCGCGCTCCCCCCATCTCTCTCGCACCCTCTCTCTCGCCTCCTCTCCCCCTCTCTCTCTCTCGCCCCCCCCCCCTCTGTCTCTTGCTCGACCCCTCTCTCTCGCTCTCACCCCTCCTCTCTCCCCCTCTTTTTTTCTCTCTCTCGCCGCCCCCTCTCT